>NW_025423303.1:0-233093 GCF_020497125.1 Mauremys mutica
GCAGCGGCACAGGAGCCAGCCGAAGCAGTGGGCAACAGGAGCCAGCGAACAGAGGAGCGTTTGCGTCGGAGAGTTTCCCCGATTGGGAGGAGCAAGGTTATTTGGATTTTGCATGTGTCCTTTTGTGGATTTGCATCTGTCTTTTGTAGTGCTTGTATCTCTCTCTAGAGGCCCGGTCGGCGCAGACTGCTGCAAACTCTGAGCTGGGCAGCGGCACCCTGAGTAGGGGGCGGAGCTAGGCTTGAGGAGGGGCCTATAAAAGCGGACCGCCCAGGCCCTGCAGCGGCACAGGAGCCAGCGAACAGGGAGCTTGTGTTGGGAGAGTTTCCCATTGGAGGAGCACGTATTTGGATTTGCATCTGTTTTTGTGGTGATTTTGGCATCTGTCTTTTTTAGTGCTTGTTGTATCTCGCTGTAGAGGCCCTTCGGGGCAGACTGCTGAGCTGGCAGCGTGCCCAGAGTAAGAGGGGCGGAGGCTAGGACTAGAGGAGGGCCTATCAAAAGTCAAAGCGGCCCGCCCAGCCAGGCAGCGGCACAGCTGCGAGCAGCGGCACCAGGAGACAGCGAACAGGGGAGTTTGCGTCGGAACAGTTCCCATTTTGGGAGTGACCCAGGTATTTTGGATTTGCAATCTGTCTTTGTGAATTTGGCATCTGTCCTTTGTAGGCTTGTATCTCTCTGTAGAGGCCCGTCCGGGGCAGACTTGCTGAGATCGGGAAGAGGCGCCCTGAGTATAGCGGCGGAGCTAGGGTGAGGAGGGGCCTATAAAAGCGGCCGCCCAGACCAGGCAGCGGCACAGAGCCACACGAGCAAGGCCCGGCACAGAAACCAGCGAACAGGGGCGTTTTCCGTGGGAGAGTTCACCATGTGGAGGAGCAGAGTATTTGATTTTTTGGTGCAATCTGTCTTTGTGGATTTGCGAATCTGTCTTTGTAGTGCTTGTATCTCTCTGCAGAGGCCCGTCGGGCAGACTGCTGAGCGGGAAGCGGAGCCCTGAGTAGGGGGCGGAGCTAGGCCTGAGGAGGGGCCTCATAAAAGGCAGCCGCCCATCCCAGGCCAGGGGCACCAAGGAGCCAGCGAGCAGCGGCACAGGAGGCCCCAAGCGAACAGGGGAGAATTGCATGGGAGTAGTTCCCATTGGAGCAGAAACGTATTTGGATTTGCATCTGGTCTTTGTAGTGCTAGTATAACTCTGTAGAGGCCCGTTGGGCAGAATGCTGAGCTGAACAGAGGCGCTCCTGAGTGCGGGGCGGAGCTAGGCTGAGGAGGAGGGCCTATAAACGCAGCCGCCCAGCCAGGCAGAGCGGCACAGGAGTCCAGAGAGCAGCGGCACGAGGACGACCAGCTAACAGGGGAATTTGCGAGGGAGAAGTATCCATCTGGAGGAGCATGCATTTAGGATTTGCATCCTGTTTTGTGGATTTTCATCTGGTCTTTGTAGTGTTTGTATCTCTCTGTAGAGGCCCCGTCCGGGGCAGACTGCTGAGCGGGCAGCGGCGCCCTGAAGAGTAGGGGGCGGAGCTAGGTGAGGAGGGGCCTATACATAAAAGGCGGGCCAGCCCAGTAGCGCAGGCAAGCGGCACAGGAGCCACGCAAGCAGACAGGCACAAGAAACCAGCGAATAGGGGCCGTTTCCGTGGGAGAGTTCCCATTGGAGGAGCAGGTATTTGGATTTGCATATCTGTCTTTGTGGGAAAATTTATATTTTTTGCATCTGTCCTTTGTAGTGCTTGTATCCCCTCTCTGCAGAGGCCCGTCGGGGCAGACTGCTGAGCGGGGAAGCGTAGAGCCCCTGAGTAGGGGGCGGAGCTAGGCTGAGGAGGGCCCTATAAAAGCAAGCCGCCCAGCCAGGCAGGGCACAGGACCAGCGAGCAGCCGGCAACAGGGTCCAGCGAACAGGTGAGATTGCATGGGAGAGTTTTCCATTAGGGAGAGATGAACGTTTTTGGATTTGCATCTGTCCTTTTGTAGTGCTTGTATCTCTCCTGTAGAGGCCCGATCGGCGGGCAGACTTGCTGAGCGGGAAAGAGGGGCGCCCTGAGTAGGCCGGCGGAGCTAGGTGAGGAGGGCCTTTAATAAGCGGCCGGCCCAGCCCTGCAGCGGCACAGGAGCCAAGTCGAACAGGGGGAGTTTGACGTGGGAGAGTTCCCATTGGAGGAGCAGGTATTTGGATTTGCATCTGTCTTTGTGGATTTGCATATGTCTTTGTAATGCTTGTATCTCTCTGTAGAGGCCCGTCGGGGCAGAATTGTGAGCGGGCAGCGGCGCCCTGAGTAGAAGGCGGAGCTAGGCTGAGGAGGGGCCTATAAAAGCGGCCACCGAGCCAGGCAGCGGCACAGGAGACAGCGAGCAGCGGCACAGGAGCCAGTGAACAGGGCGTTTGCATGGGAGAGTTCCCATTGGAGGAGCAGGTATTTGGATTTGCATCGTTTTTTTGTGGATTTGCATCTGTCTTTGTAGTCCTTGTATCTCTCTGTAGAGTCCGTCGGGCAGACTGCTGAGCGGGCAGCGTCGCCCTGAGTAGGGGGCGGAGCTAGGCTGAGGAGGGGCCTGTAAATCGCCGCCCAGCCAGGCAGCGCACAGGAGCCAAAAACAGGGCGGTGAAAAGGGGTTTTTGAGTCGGAAAGTTCCCATTGGAGGAGCAGGTATTTGGATTTGTGTCTTTCTTTGTGGATTTGCATCTGTCTTTGTAGTGCTTGTATCTCTCTGTAGAGGCCCGTCGGGGCAGACTGCTGAGCGGGCAGCGGCGCCCTGAGTAGGGGGCGGAGCTAGGCAGAGGAGGGGCCTATAAAAGCGGCCGCCAGCCTGGCAGCGGCACAGGAGCCAGCGAGCAGCGGCACAGGAGCCAGCGAAAAGGGGCGTTTGCGTGGGAGAGTTCTCATTGGAGGAGCAGGTATTTGGATTTGCATCTGTCTTTGTGGATTTGCATCTGTCTTTGTAGTGCTTGTATCTCTCTCTAGACGCCCGTCGGCGCAGACTGCTGAGCTGGCAGCGGCGCCCTGAGTAGGGGGCGGAGGTAGGCTGAGGAGGGGCCTATAAAAGCGGCCACCCAGCCCTGCAGCGGCACAGGAGCCAGCGAACAGGGGAGTTTGCGAGGGAGAGTTCCCATTGGAGGAGCAGGTATTTGGATTTGCATCTGTCTTTGTGGATATGCATCTGTCTTTGTGTGCTTGTATCTCTCTGTAGACGCCCGTCGGGGCAGACTGGTGAGCGGGCAGCGGCGACCTGAGTAGGGGGCGGAGCTAGGCTGAGGAGGGGCCTATAAAACGGCTGCCATTCAGGCAGCGGCACCGTTGCCAGCGAGCAGCGGCACAGGAGCCAGCGAACAGGGGCGTTTGCGTGGGAGAGTTCCCATTGGAGGAGCAGGTATTTGGATTTAAATCTGTCTTTGTGATAAGCAATTGTCTTTGTAGTGCTTGTATCTCTCTGTAGAGGCCCGTCGGCGGAGACTGCTGAGCGGGCTGCGGAGCCCTGAGTAGGGGGCGGATATAGGCTGAGGAGGGGCCTATAAAACCGGCCACCCAGCCAGGCATCCGCACAGGAGCCAGCAAACAGGGTTGCGAACAGTGGAGTTTGAGTGGGAGAGTTCCCATTGGAGGAGCAGGTATTTGGATTTGCATCTGTCTTTGTGGATTTCCAACTGTCTTTGTAGTGCTTGTATATGTGTAGAGGCCCGTCGGGGCAGACTGCTGAGCGGCTGTGGGCCCTGAGTAGGGGGCGGAGCTAGGCTGAGGAGGAGCCTATAAAAGCGGCCGCCCAGCCAGGCAGCGGCACAGGAGCCAGCGAGCAGCGGCACAGGACTAGCGAACAGGGAGTTTGCGTGGGAGAGTTCGCATTGGAGGAGCAGGTTTTTGGATTTGCATCTGTCTTTGTAGTGCTTGTATCTCTCTGTAGAGGCCCGTCGGGGCAGACTGCTGAGCGGGCAGCGGCGCCCTGAGTAGGGGGCGGAGCTAGGCTGAGGAGGGGCCTATAGAAGCGGCCGCCCAGCCAGGCAGCGGCACAGGAGCCAGGGAGCAGCGGCACAGGAGCAACCGAAGAGGGGAGTTTGTGTGGGAGAGTTCCCATTGGAGGAGCAGGTATTTGAATTTGCATCATTTTTGTTGATTTGCATCTGTCTTTGAAGTCCTTGTATCTCTCTGTAGAAGCCCGTAGGGGCAGACTGCTGAGCGGGCAGCGGCGCCCTGAGTAGGGGGCGGAGCTAGGCTGAGGAGGGGCCTATAAAAGCGGCTGCCCATTCAGGCAGCGGCACAGTAGCCAGCGAGCAGCGGCACAGGAGCCAGCGAACAGGGCGTTTGCGTGTGAGAGTTCCCCTTGGAGGCGCAGGTATTTGGATTTGGCTCGGTCTTTGTGGATAAGCAGGTGTCTTTGTAGTGCTTGTATCTCTCTCTAGAGGCTCGTCGGGGCAGACTGCTGAGCGGGCTGCGGCGCCCTGAGTAGGGGGCGGAGCTAGGCTGAGGAGGGGCCTATAAAACCGCCACCCAGCCAGGCAGCCGCACAAGGTGCCAGCAAACAGGGTTGCGAACAGGGGAGTTTGAGTGGGAGAGTTCCCATTGGAGGAGCAGGTATTTGGATTTGCATCTGTCTTTGTGGAATTTCCAATTGTTCTTTGTAGTGCTTGTATATCTCTGTAGAGGCCCGTTGGCGCAGACTGCTGAGCGGGCTGCGGCGCCCTGAGTAGGGGGCGGAGCTAGGCTGAGAAGGGGGCCTATAAAAGCGGCCGCTCTGCCTGCCTGGCCCACAGGAGCCAGCGAGCAGAGGCACAGGAGCCAGTGAACAGGGGCGTTTGCATGGGAGAGTTCCCATTGGAGGAGCAGGTATTTGATTTGCATCATTTTTGTGGATTTGAATCTGTCTTTGTAGTCCTTGTATCTCTCTGTAGAGGCCCGTCGGGGCAGACTGCTGTGCGGGCAGCGGCGCCCTGAGTAGGGGGCGGAGATAGGCTGAGGAGGGGCCTATAAAAGCGCCCCCCCCCCCGCCAGGCAGCGGCACAGGAGCCAGTGGAGCAGCGCAGAGGAGCCAGTGAACAGGGGAGTTTGCATGGGAGAGTTTTCCCATTAGAGGAGCAGGTATTTGGATTTGCATCTTTTTTGTGGATTTGCATCTGTCTTTGTAGTGCTTGTATCTCTCTATAGAGGCCCGTAGGGGCAGACTGCTGAGCGGGCAGCGGCACCCAGAGTAGGGGGCGGAGTTAGGCTTAGGAGGGGCCTATAAAAGCGGCCGCCCAGCCAAGCAGCGGCACAGGAGCCGGCGAACAGGGGACTTTGCGTGGGAGAGTTCCCATTGGAGGAGCAGGTATTTGGATTTGCATCATTTTTGTTGATTTGCATCTGTCTTTGAAGTCCTTGTATCTCTCTGTAGAAGCCCGTAGGGGCAGACTGCTGAGCGGGCAGCGGCGCCCTGAGTAGGGGGCGGAGCTAGGCTGAGGAGGGGCCTATAAAAGCGGCTGCCCATTCAGGCAGCGGCACAGTAGCCAGCGAGCAGCGGCACAGGAGCCAGCGAACAGGGGCGTTTGCGTGGGAGAGTTCCCATTGGAGGAGCAGGTATTTGGATTTGCATCTGTCTTTGTGGATAAGCAATTGTCTTTGTAGTGCTTGCATCTCTCTCTAGAGGCTCGTCGGCGCAGACTGCTGAGCGGGCTGCGGCGCCCTGAGTAGGGGGCGGAGCTAGGCTGAGGAGGGGCCTATAAAACCGGCCACCCAGCCAGGCAGCCGCACAGGAGCCAGCAAACAGGGTTGCGAACAGGGGAGTTTGAGTGGGAGAGTTCCCATTGGAGGAGCAGGTATTTGGATTTGCATCTGTCCCTTTGTGGATTTCCAATTGTCTTTGTAGTGCTTGTATATCTCTGTAGAGGACCGTCGGGGCAGACTGCTGAGCGGCTGTGGAGCCCTGAGTAGGGGGCGGAGCTAGGCTGAGGAGGAGCCTATAAAAGCGGCCGCCCATCCTGGCAGCGGCACAGGAGCCAGCGAGCAGCGGCACAGGAGCCAGCGAACAGGGGCGTTTGCGTGGGAGAGGTTCGCATTGGAGGAGCAGGTTTTTGGATTTGCATCTGTCTTTGTGGATTTGCATCTGTCTTTGTAGTGCTTGTATCTCTCTGTAGAGACCCGTCGGGGCAGACTGCTGAGCGGGCGGCGGCGCCCTGAGTAGGGGGCGGAGCTAGGCTGAGGAGGGGCCTATAAAAAGCGGCCCGCTCTGCCTGGCAGCCGCACAGGAGCCAGCGAGCAGCGGCACAGGACCAGTGAACAGGGGCGTTTTGCATGGGAGAGTTCCCTTTGGAGGAGCAGGTATTTGGATTTGCATCTTTTTTGTGGATTTGCATCTGTCTTTGTAGTGCTTGTATCTCTCTAGAGGCCCGTCGGGCGCAGACTGCTGAGCGGGCAGCGGCGACCTGAGTAGGGGTCGGAGCTAGGCTGAGGAGGGGCCTATAAAAGCGGCCACCCAGCCAGGCAGCGGCACAGGAGCCAGTGAGCAGCGGCACAGGAGCCAGTGAACAGGGGCGTTTTGCATGGGAGAGTTCCCATTGGAGGAGCAGGTATTTGGATTTGCATCTTTCTTGGTGGATTTGCATTTGTCTTTGTAGTGCTTGTATCTCTCTGTAGATGCCCGTCGGGTCAGTCTGCTGAGCAGGCAGCGGCGCCCTGAGTAGGGGGCGGAGCAAGTCTGAGAAGGGGCCTATAAAAGCGGCCGCTCTGCCTGGCAAATGCACAGGAGCCAGCGAGCAGCGGCACAGAAGCCAGCTAACAGGGGAATTTGGGTGGGAGAGTTCCCATTGGAGGAGCAGGTATTTGGATTTGCATCTGTCTTTGTGGATTTCCAATTGTCTTTGTAGTGCTTGTATATCTCTGTAGAGGCCCGTCGGGGCAGACTGCTGAGCGGGCTGTGGAGCCCTGAGTAGGGGGCGGAGCTAGGCTGAGGAGCGGCCTATAAAAGCGGCAGCCCAGCCAGGCAGTGGCCACAGGAGCCAGCGAGCAGCGGCACAGGAGGCAGCGAACAGGGGAGTTTGCGTGGGAGAGTTTCCCATTGGAGGAGCAGGTTTTTGGATTTGCATCTGTTTTTGTGGATTTGCATCTGTCTTTGTAGTGCTTGTATCTCTCTGTAGAGGCCCGTCGGGGCAGACTGCTGAGCGGGCAGCGGCGCCCAGAGTAGGGGGCGGAGCTAGGTTGAGGAGCGGCCTATAAAAGAGTCTGCCCAGCCAGGCAGCGGCACAGGAGCCAGGGAGCAGCGGCGGCAGGAGGCAGCGAACAGGGGAGTTTGCGTGGGAGAGTTCCCATTGGAGGAGCAGGTATTTTGGATTTGCATCTTTTTTGTGGATTTGCATCTGTCTTTGTAGTGCTTGTATCTCTCTATAGAGGCCTGTCGGCGCAGACTGCTGAGCGGGCAGCGGCGCCCTGAGGTAGGGGGCGGAGCTAGGCTGAGGAGGGGCCTATTAAAAGCGGCCGCTCTGCTTGGCAGCCGCACAGGAGCCAGCGAGCAGCGGCAACAGGAGCCAGTGAACAGGGGGTTTGCATGGGAGAGTTCCCATTGGAGGAGCAGGTATTTGGATTTGCATCTTTTTTGTGGATTTGCATCTCTCTTTGTAGTCCTTGTATCTCTCTGTAGATGCCCGTCGGGGCAGACTGCTGAGCGGGCAGCGGCGCCCTGAGTAGTGGGCGGAGCTAGGCTGAGGAGTGGCCTATAAAAGCGGCTGCCATTCAGGCAGCGGCACAGTAGCCAGCGAGCACCGGCACAGGAGACAGCGAACAGGGGCGTTTGTGTGGGAGAGTTCCCATTGGAGGAGCAGGTATTTGGATTTGCATCTGTCTTTGTGGATAAGCATCTGTCATAGAAGTGCTTGTAACTCGAACGAGAGGCCCGTCGGCGCAGACTGCAGAGCGGGCAGCGGCCACCTGAGTAGGGGTCGGAGCTAGGCTGAGGAGGGGCCTATAAAAGCGGCCCCGCCAGGCAGCGGCACAGGAGCCAGTGAACAGCGGCAGAGGAGCCAGTGAACAGGGGAGTTTGCATGGGAGAGTTCCCATTGGAGGAGCAGGTATTTGGATTTGCATCATTTTTGTGGATTTTCATCTGTCTTTGTAGTGCTTGTATCTCTCTATAGAGGCCCGTAGGGGCAGACTGCTGAGCGGGCAGCGGCGCCAGAGTAAGGGGGCGGAGTTAGGCTGAAGAGGGGCCTATAAAAGCGGCCGCCCAGCCAGGCAGCGGCAAAGCTGCGAGAAGCGGTACAGGAGCCGGCGAACAGGGGACTTTGTCGTGGGACAGTTTCCCATTGGAGGAGCAGGTATTTGGATTTGCATCTGTCTTTGTGAATTTGCATCTGTCTTTGTAGTGCTTGTATCTCTCTGTAGAGGCCCGTGGGGGCAGACTGCTGAGCGGGCTGCGGCGCCCTGAGTAGGGTTCGGAGCTAGGCTGAGGAGGGGCCTATAAAAGCGGCCACCCAGCCAGGCAGCGGCACAGGAGCCAGCGAGCAGCGGCACAGGAGGCAGCGAACAGGGGAGTTTGCGTGGGAGAGTTCCCATTGGAGGAGCAGGTATTTGGATTTGCATCTTTTTTGTGGATTTGCATCTCTCTTTGTAGTGCTTGTATCTCTCTATAGAGGCCTGTCGTGGCAGACTGCTGAGCGGGCAGCGGCGCCCTGAGTAGGGGGCGGAGCTAGGCTGAGGAGGGGCCTATAAAAGCGGCTGCCCATTCAGGCAGCGGCACAGTAGCCAGCGAGCAGCGGCACAGGAGCCAGCGAACAGGGGCGTTTGCGTGGGAGAGTTCCCATTGGAGGAGCAGGTATTTGGATTTGCATCTGTCTTTTGTGGAAATGCAATTGTCTTTGTAGTGCTTGTATCTCTCTCTAGAGGCCTGTCGTGGCAGACTGCTGAGCGGGCTGCGGCGCCCTGAGTAGGGGGCGGAGCTAGGCTGAGGAGGGGCCTATAAAACCGGCCACGCAGCCAGGCAGCGGCACAGGAGCCAGCAAACAGGTGTTGCGAACAGGGGAGTTTGAGTGGGAGAGTTCCCATTGGAGGAGCAGGTATTTGGATTTGCATCTGTCTTTGTGGATTTCCAATTGTCTTTGTAGTGCTTGTATATCTCTGTAGAGGCCCGTCGGGCAGACTGCTGAGCGGGCTGTGGAGCCCTGATTAGGGAGCGGAGCTAGGCTGAGGAGGAGCCTATAGAAGCGGCCGCCCACCCAGCCAGCGGCACAGGAGCCAGCGAGCAGCGGCACAGGAGCTAGCGAACAGGGGAGTTTTGCGTGGGAGAGTTCGCATTGGAGGAGCAGGTTTTTGGATTTGCATCTGTCTTTGTGGATTTGCCTCTGTCTTTTGAGTGCTTGTATCTCTCTGTAGAGGCCCGTCGGGGCAGACTGCTGAGCGGGCGGCAGCGCCCTGAGTAGGGGGCGGAGCTAGGCTGAGGAGGGGCCTATAGAAGCGGCCGCCCAGCCAGGCAGCTGCACAGGAGCCAGCGAGCAGCGGCACAGAAGCAAGCGAAGAGGGGAGTTTGTGTGGGAGAGTTCCCATTGGAGGAGCAGTATTTGGATTTGCATCTGTCTTTCTGGATTTGCATTTGTCTTTGTAGTGCTTTTATCTCTCTGTAGATGCCCGTCGCGTCAGTCTGCTGAGTAGGCAGCGGCGCCCTGAGTAGGGGGCGGAGCAAGGCTGAGAAGGGGCCTATAAAAGCGGCCGCTCTGCCTGGCAGATGCACAGGAGCCAGCGAACAGGGGAGTTGGTGTGGGAGAGTTCCGCTTGTAGAAGCAGGTATTTGGATTTGCATCTCTGTCTTTGTAGTGCTTGTATATCTCTGTAGAGGCCCGTCGGGGCAGACTGCTGAGCGGGCAGCGGCGCCCTGAGTAGGGGGCGGAGCTACGATGAGGCGGGGCCTATGAAAGCGGCCGCCCAGCCAGGCAGCGGCACAGGAGCCAGCAAGAAGCGGCACAGGAGCCAGGGAAAAGGGGCATTTGCGTGGGAGAGTTCCCATTGGAGGAGCAGGTATTTGGATTTGCATCTCTCTTTGTGGATTTGAATCTGTCTTTGTAGTGCTTGTATCTCTCTGTAGAGGCCCGTCGGGGCAGACTACTGATCGGGCAGCGGTGCCCTGAGTAGGGGGTGGAGCTAGGCTGAGGAGGGGCCTATAAAAGCGGCCGCCCATTCAGGCAGCGGCAGAGAAGCCAGCGAACAGGCGAGTTTGCGTGGGAGAGTTCCCATTGGAGGAGCAGGTATTTTGATTTGCATCTGTCTTTGTAGATTTTCATCTGTTTTTGTAGTGCTTGCATCTCTCTGTAGAGGCCCGTCGGGCAGACTGCTTAGCGGGCAGCGGCGCCCTGAGTAGGGGCCGGGCTAGGCTGAGGAGGGGCCTATAAAAGCGGCCGCCCAGCCAGGCAGCGGCACAGGAGCCAGCGAGCAGCGGCTCAGGAGCAAGCGAACAGGGGCGTTTGCATGGGAGAGTTCCCATTGGAGGAGCAAGTATTTGGATTTGCATCTGTCTTTGTGGATTTGCATCTGTCTTTGTAGTGTTTGTATCTCTCTGTAGAGGCCCGTCGGGGCAGACTGCTGAGCGGGCAGGGGCGCCCTGAGTAGGGCGCGGTGCTAGGCTGAGGAGGGAGCTATAAAAGAGGCCGCCAAGGCAGGCAGCTGCACAGCTGCGAGCAGCGGGACAGGAGCCAGCAAATAGGGGAGTTTGCGTGGGAGAGTTCCCAGTGGAGGAGCAGGTATTTGGATTTGCATCTCTCTTTGTGGATTTGCATCTGTCTTTGTAGTGCTTGTATCTCTCTGTAGAGGTGCGTCGAGGCAGACTGCTGAGCGGGCAGCGGCGCCATGACTAGGGGGCGGAGCTAGGCTGAAGAGGGGCCTATAAAAGCGGCCACCCAGCCAGGCAGCGGCACAGGAGCCAGCGAACAGGGGAGTTTGCGTGGGAGAGTTCCCATTGGAGGAGCAGGTATTTGGATTTGCATCTTTTTTGTGGATTTGCATCTCTCTTTGTAGTGCTTGTATCTCTCTATAGAGGCCTGTCGTGGCAGACTGCTGAGCGGGCAGCGGCGCCCTGAGTAGGGGGCGGAGCTAGGCTGAGGAGGGGCCTATAAAAGCGGCTGCCCATTCAGGCAGCGGCACAGTAGCCAGCGAGCAGCGGCACAGGAGCCAGCGAACAGGGGCGTTTGCGTGGGAGAGTTCCCATTGGAGGAGCAGGTATTTGGATTTGCATCTGTCTTTGTGGATAAGCAATTGTCTTTGTAGTGCTTGTATCTCTCTCTAGAGGCCCGTCGGCGCAGACTGCTGAGCGGGCTGCGGCGCCCTGAGTAGGGGGCGGAGCTAGGCTGAGGAGGGGCCTATAAAACCGGCCACCCAGCCAGGCAGCGGCACAGGAGCCAGCAAACAGGGTTGCGAACAGGGGAGTTTGAGTGGGAGAGTTCCCATTGGAGGAGCAGGTATTTGGATTTGCATCTGTCTTTGTGGATTTCCAATTGTCTTTGTAGTGCTGTTATATCTCTGTAGAGTCCCGTCGGCGCAGACTGCTGAGCGGGCTGGAGCCCTGATTAGGGAGCGGAGCTAGGCTGAGGAGGAGCCTATAAAAGCGGCCGCCCAGCCAGGCAGCGGCACAGGAGCCAGCGAGCAGCGGCACAGGAGCTAGCGAAACAGGGGAGTTTGCGTGGGAGAGTTCGCATTGGAGGAGCAGGTTTTTGGATTTGCATCTGTCTTTGTGGATTTGCATCTGTCTTTGTAGTGCTTGTATCTCTCTGTAGAGGCCCGTCGGGGCAGACTGCTGAGCGGGCGGCAGCGCCCTGAGTAGGGGGCGGAGCTAGGCTGAGGAGGGGCCTATAGAAGCGGCCGCCCAGCCAGGCAGCTGCACAGGAGCCAGCGAGCAGCGGCACAGAAGCAAGCGAAGAGGGGAGTTTGTGTGGGAGAGTTCCCATTGGAGGAGCAGGTATTTGGATTTGCATCTGTCTTTCTGGATTTGCATTTGTCTTTGTAGTGCTTTTATCTCTCTGTAGATGCCCGTCGCGTCAGTCTGCTGAGTAGGCAGCGGCGCCCTGAGTAGGGGGCGGAGCAAGGCTGAGAAGGGGCCTATAAAAGCGGCCGCTCTGCCTGGCAGATGCACAGGAGCCAGCGAACAGGGGAGTTGGTGTGGGAGAGTTCCCATTGGAGAAGCAGGTATTTGGATTTGCATCTCTGTCTTTGTAGTGCTTGTATATCTCTGTAGAGGCCCGTCGGGGCAGACTGCTGAGCGGGCAGCGGCGCCCTGAGTAGGGGGCGGAGCTACGATGAGGCGGGGCCTATGAAAGCGGCCGCCCAGCCAGGCAGCGGCACAGGAGCCAGCAAGAAGCGGCACAGGAGCCAGGGAAAAGGGGCATTTGCGTGGGAGAGTTCCCATTGGAGGAGCAGGTATTTGGATTTGCATCTCTCTTTGTGGATTTGAATCTGTCTTTGTAGTGCTTGTATCTCTCTGTAGAGGCCCGTCGGGGCAGACTACTGATCGGGCAGCGGTGCCCTGAGTAGGGGGTGGAGCTAGGCTGAGGAGGGGCCTATAAAAGCGGCCGCCCATTCAGGCAGCGGCAGAGAAGCCAGCGAACAGGCGAGTTTGCGTGGGAGAGTTCCCATTGGAGGAGCAGGTATTTTGATTTGCATCTGTCTTTGTAGATTTTCATCTGTTTTTGTAGTGCTTGCATCTCTCCGTAGAGGCCCGTCGGGGCAGACTGCTTAGCGGGCAGCGGCGCCCTGAGTAGGGGGCGGGGCTAGGCTGAGGAGGGGCCTATAAAAGCGGCCGCCCAGCCAGGCAGCGGCACAGGAGCCAGCGAGCAGCGGCTCAGGAGCAAGCGAACAGGGGCGTTTGCATGGGAGAGTTCCCATTGGAGGAGCAAGTATTTGGATTTGCATCTGTCTTTGTGGATTTGCATCTGTCTTTGTAGTGTTTGTATCTCTCTGTAGAGGCCCGTCGGGGCAGACTGCTGAGCGGGCAGGGGCGCCCTGAGTAGGGCGCGGTGCTAGGCTGAGGAGGGAGCTATAAAAGAGGCCGCCAAGGCAGGCAGCTGCAACAGCTGCGAGCAGCGGGACAGGAGCCAGCAAATAGGGGAGTTTTGCGTGGGAGAGTTCCCAGTGGAGGAGCAGGTATTTGGATTTGCATCTCTCTTTGTGGATTTGCATCTGTCTTTGTAGTGCTTGTATCTCTCTGTAGAGGTGCGTCGAGGCAGACTGCTGAGCGGGCAGCGGCGCCATGACTAGGGGGCGGAGCTAGGCTGAAGAGGGGCCTATAAAAGCGGCCGCCCATTCAGGCAGCGGCACAGGGGCCAGCGAGCAGCGGCACAGGAGCCAAAGAACAGGGGCGTTTGCGTGGGCGAGTTCCCATTGGAGGAGCAGGTATTTGGATTTGCATCTGTCTTTGTGGATTTGCATCTGTCTTTGTAGTGCTTGTATCTCTCTCTAGAGGGCCGTCGGCGCAGACTGCTGAGCGGGCAGCGGCGCCCTGAGTAGGGGGCGGAAATAGGCTGAGGAAGGGCCTATAAAAGCTTCCTCCCAGCCAGGCGGCGGCTCAGGAGCAAGCGAGCAGTGGCACAGAAGCCAGCGAACAGGGGCGTTTGCGTGGGAGTGTTGCCATTGGAGGAGCATGTATTTGGATTTGCATCTGTATTTGTAGTGCTTGTATCTCTCTGTAGAGGCCCGTCGGGGCAGACTGCTGAGCGGGCAGCGGCGCCCTGAGTATGGGGCGGAGCTAGGCTGAGGAGGGGCCTATAAAAGCGGCCGCCCAGCCAGGCAGCGGCACAGCTGCGAGCAGAGAACAAGGCGGTGAACAGGGTAATTGCGTCGGAGAGTTCCCATTGGAGGAGCAGGTAATTGGATTTGAAACCTATCTTTGTAGTGTTTATATCTCTCTGTAGAGGCCCGTCGGGGCAGACTGCTGAGCGGGCAGCGGCGCCCGGAGTAGGAGGCGGAGCTAGGCTGAGGAGGGGCCTATAAAAGCGGCCGCCAAGCCAGGAAGCTGCACAGGAGCCAGCAAACACGGCGGTGAACAGGGGAGTTTGCGTGGGAGAGTTCCCATTGGAAGAGCAGGTATTTGGATTTGCATCTCTGTCTTGTAGTGTTTATATATCTCTGTAGAGGCCCGTCGGGGCAGACTGATGAGCCGGCAGTGGCGACCTGAGTAGCGGCGGAGCTAGGCTGAGGAGGGGCTTATAGAAGCACCCGCCCAGCCAGGCAGCGGCACAGCTGCGAGCAGCGAACAGGGCGGCGAACAGGGGAGTTTGCGTGGGACAGTTCCCATTGGAGGAGCAGGTATTTGGATTTGCTTCTCTCTATGTGGATATGCATGCGTCGGGGCAGTCTGCTGAGCGGGCAGCGGAGCCCTGAGTAGGGGGCGGAGCTAGGCTGAGGAGGAGCCTATAAAAGCGGCCGCCCAACCAGGCAGCGGCACAGGAGCCAGCGAACAGGGCCGAGAACAGGGGAGATTGCGTGGGAGAGTTCCCATTGGAGGAGCAGGTATTTGGATTTGCATCTGTTTTGTGGACTTGCATCTGTCTTTGTAGTGCTTGTATCTCTCTGTAGAGGCCCGTCGGGGCAGACTGCTGAGCGGGCAGCGGCGCCCTGAGTAGGAGACGGAGCTAGGCTGAGGAGAAGCCTATAAAGCGGCGGCCGCTCAGCCAGGCAGCGGCACAGGAGCCAGCAAACAGGGGAGATTGCATGCCAGAGTTCCCATTGGAGGAGCAGGTATTTGGATTTGCATCTGTCTTTGTGGATTTGCATCTGTCTTTGTAGTGCTTTTATCTTTCTGTAGAGGCTCGTCGGGCCAGACTGCTGAGCGGGCAGAGGCGCCCTAAGTAGGGGGCGGATCTAGGCTGAGGAGGGGCTTATAAAAGCGGCCGCCCAGCCAGGCAGCGGCACAGGAGCCAGCAAGCAGCGGCACAGAAACCAGCGAACAGGGGCGTTTCCGTGGGAGAGTTCCCATTGGAGGAGCAAGTATTTGGATTTGCATTTTTTTGTGGATTTGCATCTGTCTTTGTAGTGCTTGTATCTCTCTATAGAGGCCCGTAGGGGCAGACTGCTGAGCGGGCAGCGGCACCCAGAGTAGGGGGCGGAGTTAGGCTTAGGAGGGGCCTATAAAAGCGGCCGCCCAGCCAAGCAGCGGCACAGGAGCCGGCGAACAGGGGACTTTGCGTGGGAGAGTTCCCATTGGAGGAGCAGGTATTTGGATTTGCATCATTTTTGTTGATTTGCATCTGTCTTTGAAGTCCTTGTATCTCTCTGTAGAAGCCCGTAGGGGCAGACTGCTGAGCGGGCAGCGGCGCCCTGAGTAGGGGGCGGAGCTAGGCTGAGGAGGGGCCTATAAAAGCGGCTGCCCAACCAGGCAGCGGCACAGGAGCCAGCGAACAGGGCCGAGAACAGGGGAGATTGCGTGGGAGAGTTCCCATTGGAGGAGCAGGTATTTGGATTTGCATCTGTCTTTGTGGATAAGCAATTGTCTTTGTAGTGCTTGCATCTCTCTCTAGAGGCTCGTCGGCGCAGACTGCTGAGCGGGCTGCGGCGCCCTGAGTAGGGGGCGGAGCTAGGCTGAGGAGGGGCCTATAAAACCGGCCACCCAGCCAGGCAGCCGCACAGGAGCCAGCAAACAGGGTTGCGAACAGGGGAGTTTGAGTGGGAGAGTTCCCATTGGAGGAGCAGGTATTTGGATTTGCATCTGTCTTTGTGGATTTCCAATTGTCTTTGTAGTGCTTGTATATCTCTGTAGAGGACCGTCGGGGCAGACTGCTGAGCGGGCTGTGGAGCCCTGAGTAGGGGGCGGAGCTAGGCTGAGGAGGAGCCTATAAAAGCGGCCGCCCAGCCAGGCAGCGGCACAGGAGCCAGCGAGCAGCGGCACAGGAGCCAGCGAACAGGGGCGTTTGCGTGGGAGAGTTCGCATTGGAGGAGCAGGTTTTTGGATTTGCATCTGTCTTTGTGGATTTGCATCTGTCTTTGTAGTGCTTGTATCTCTCTGTAGAGACCCGTCGGGGCAGACTGCTGAGCGGGCGGCGGCGCCCTGAGTAGGGGGCGGAGCTAGGCTGAGGAGGGGCCTATAAAAGCGGCCGCTCTGCCTGGCAGCCGCACAGGAGCCAGCGAGCAGCGGCACAGGAGCCAGTGAACAGGGGCGTTTGCATGGGAGAGTTCCCTTTGGAGGAGCAGGTATTTGGATTTGCATCTTTTTTGTGGATTTGCATCTGTCTTTGTAGTGCTTGTATCTCTCTCTAGAGGCCCGTCGGCGCAGACTGCTGAGCGGGCAGCGGCGACCTGAGTAGGGGTCGGAGCTAGGCTGAGGAGGGGCCTATAAAAGCGGCCACCCAGCCAGGCAGCGGCACAGGAGCCAGTGAGCAGCGGCACAGGAGCCAGTGAACAGGGGCGTTTGCATGGGAGAGTTCCCATTGGAGGAGCAGGTATTTGGATTTGCATCTTTCTTTGTGGATTTGCATTTGTCTTTGTAGTGCCTGTATCTCTCTGTAGATGCCCGTCGGGTCAGTCTGCTGAGCAGGCAGCGGCGCCCTGAGTAGGGGGCGGAGCAAGACTGAGAAGGGGCCTATAAAAGCGGCCGCTCTGCCTGGCAGATGCACAGGAGCTAGCGAGCAGCGGCACAGGAGCCAGTGAACAGGGGACTTTGAATGGGAGAGTTCCCATTGGAGGAGCAGGTAATTGGATTTGCATCTGTCTTTGTGGATTTCCAATTGTCTTTGTAGTGCTTGTATATCTCTGTAGAGGCCCGTCGGGGCAGACTGCTGAGCGGGCTGTGGAGCCCTGAGTAGGGGGCGGAGCTAGGCTGAGGAGGGGCCTATAAAAGCGGCCGCCCAGCCAGGCAGTGGCACAGGAGCCAGCGAGCAGCGGCACAGGAGGCAGCGAACAGGGGAGTTTGCGTGGGAGAGTTCCCATTGGAGGAGCAGGTTTTTGGATTTGCATCTGTTTTTGTGGATTTGCATCTGTCTTTGTAGTGCTTTTATCTCTGTATAGAGGCCCGTCGGGGCAGACTGCTGAGCGGGCAGCGGCGCCCAGAGTAGGGGGCGGAGCTAGGTTGAGGAGCGGCCTATAAAAGAGTCTGCCCAGCCAGGCAGCGGCACAGGAGCCAGGGAGCAGCGGCGCAGGAGGCAGCGAACAGGGGAGTTTGCGTGGGAGAGTTCCCATTGGAGGAGCAGGTATTTGGATTTGCATCTTTTTTGTGGATTTGCATCTGTCTTTGTAGTGCTTGTATCTCTCTATAGAGGCCTGTCGGGGCAGACTGCTGAGCGGGCAGCGGCGCCCTGAGTAGGGGGCGGAGCTAGGCTGAGGAGGGGCCTATAAAAGCGGCCGCTCTGCTTGGCAGCCGCACAGGAGCCAGCGAGCAGCGGCACAGGAGCCAGTGAACAGGGGGTTTGCATGGGAGAGTTCCCATTGGAGGAGCAGGTATTTGGATTTGCATCTTTTTTGTGGATTTGCATCTCTCTTTGTAGTCCTTGTATCTCTCTGTAGATGCCCGTCGGGGCAGACTGCTGAGCGGGCAGCGGCGCCCTGAGTAGTGGGCGGAGCTAGGCTGAGGAGTGGCCTATAAAAGCGGCTGCCCATTCAGGCAGCGGCACAGTAGCCAGCGAGCACCGGCACAGGAGACAGCGAACAGGGGCGTTTGTGTGGGAGAGTTCCCATTGGAGGAGCAGGTATTTGGATTTGCATCTGTCTTTGTGGATAAGCATCTGTCTTTGTAGTGCTTGTATCTCTCTCTAGAGGCCCGTCGGCGCAGACTGCAGAGCGGGCAGCGGCGACCTGAGTAGGGGTCGGAGCTAGGCTGAGGAGGGGCCTATAAAAGCGGCCCCCCCGCCAGGCAGCGGCACAGGAGCCAGTGAACAGCGGCAGAGGAGCCAGTGAACAGGGGAGTTTGCATGGGAGAGTTCCCATTGGAGGAGCAGGTATTTGGATTTGCATCATTTTTGTGGATTTGCATCTGTCTTTGTAGTGCTTGTATCTCTCTATAGAGGCCCGTAGGGGCAGACTGCTGAGCGGGCAGCGGCGCCCAGAGTAGGGGGCGGAGTTAGGCTGAGGAGGGGCCTATAAAAGCGGCCGCCCAGCCAGGCAGCGGCAAAGCTGCGAGAAGCGGTACAGGAGCCGGCGAACAGGGGACTTTGCGTGGGACAGTTCCCATTGGAGGAGCAGGTATTTGGATTTGCATCTGTCTTTGTGAATTTGCATCTGTCTTTGTAGTGCTTGTATCTCTCTGTAGAGGCCCGTCGGGGCAGACTGCTGAGCGGGCTGCGGCGCTCTGAGTAGGGGTCGGAGCTAGGCTGAGGAGGGGCCTATAAAAGCGGCCACCCAGCCAGGCAGCGGCACAGGAGCCAGCGAGCAGCGGCACAGGAGGCAGCGAACAGGGGAGTTTGCGTGGGAGAGTTCCCATTGGAGGAGCAGGTATTTGGATTTGCATCTTTTTTGTGGATTTGCATCTCTCTTTGTAGTGCTTGTATCTCTCTATAGAGGCCTGTCGTGGCAGACTGCTGAGCGGGCAGCGGCGCCCTGAGTAGGGGGCGGAGCTAGGCTGAGGAGGGGCCTATAAAAGCGGCTGCCCATTCAGGCAGCGGCACAGTAGCCAGCGAGCAGCGGCACAGGAGCCAGCGAACAGGGGCGTTTGCGTGGGAGAGTTCCCATTGGAGGAGCAGGTATTTGGATTTGCATCTGTCTTTGTGGATAAGCAATTGTCTTTGTAGTGCTTGTATCTCTCTCTAGAGGCCCGTCGGCGCAGACTGCTGAGCGGGCTGCGGCGCCCTGAGTAGGGGGCGGAGCTAGGCTGAGGAGGGGCCTATAAAACCGGCCACCCAGCCAGGCAGCGGCACAGGAGCCAGCAAACAGGGTTGCGAACAGGGGAGTTTGAGTGGGAGAGTTCCCATTGGAGGAGCAGGTATTTGGATTTGCATCTGTCTTTGTGGATTTCCAATTGTCTTTGTAGTGCTTGTATATCTCTGTAGAGGCCCGTCGGGGCAGACTGCTGAGCGGGCTGTGGAGCCCTGATTAGGGAGCGGAGCTAGGCTGAGGAGGAGCCTATAAAAGCGGCCGCCCAGCCAGGCAGCGGCACAGGAGCCAGCGAGCAGCGGCACAGGAGCTAGCGAACAGGGGAGTTTGCGTGGGAGAGTTCGCATTGGAGGAGCAGGTTTTTGGATTTGCATCTGTCTTTGTGGATTTGCATCTGTCTTTGTAGTGCTTGTATCTCTCTGTAGAGGCCCGTCGGGGCAGACTGCTGAGCGGGCGGCAGCGCCCTGAGTAGGGGGCGGAGCTAGGCTGAGGAGGGGCCTATAGAAGCGGCCGCCCAGCCAGGCAGCTGCACAGGAGCCAGCGAGCAGCGGCACAGAAGCAAGCGAAGAGGGGAGTTTGTGTGGGAGAGTTCCCATTGGAGGAGCAGGTATTTGGATTTGCATCTGTCTTTCTGGATTTGCATTTGTCTTTGTAGTGCTTTTATCTCTCTGTAGATGCCCGTCGCGTCAGTCTGCTGAGTAGGCAGCGGCGCCCTGAGTAGGGGGCGGAGCAAGGCTGAGAAGGGGCCTATAAAAGCGGCCGCTCTGCCTGGCAGATGCACAGGAGCCAGCGAACAGGGGAGTTGGTGTGGGAGAGTTCCCATTGGAGAAGCAGGTATTTGGATTTGCATCTCTGTCTTTGTAGTGCTTGTATATCTCTGTAGAGGCCCGTCGGGGCAGACTGCTGAGCGGGCAGCGGCGCCCTGAGTAGGGGGCGGAGCTACGATGAGGCGGGGCCTATGAAAGCGGCCGCCCAGCCAGGCAGCGGCACAGGAGCCAGCAAGAAGCGGCACAGGAGCCAGGGAAAAGGGGCATTTGCGTGGGAGAGTTCCCATTGGAGGAGCAGATATTTGGATTTGCATCTCTCTTTGTGGATTTGAATCTGTCTTTGTAGTGCTTGTATCTCTCTGTAGAGGCCCGTCGGGGCAGACTACTGATCGGGCAGCGGTGCCCTGAGTAGGGGGTGGAGCTAGGCTGAGGAGGGGCCTATAAAAGCGGCCGCCCATTCAGGCAGCGGCAGAGAAGCCAGCGAACAGGCGAGTTTGCGTGGGAGAGTTCCCATTGGAGGAGCAGGTATTTTGATTTGCATCTGTCTTTGTAGATTTTCATCTGTTTTTTTAGTGCTTGCATCTCTCTGTAGAGGCCCGTCGGGGCAGACTGCTTAGCGGGCAGCGGCGCCCTGAGTAGGGGGCGGGGCTAGGCTGAGGAGGGGCCTATAAAAGCGGCCGCCCAGCCAGGCAGCGGCACAGGAGCCAGCGAGCAGCGGCTCAGGAGCAAGCGAACAGGGGCGTTTGCATGGGAGAGTTCCCATTGGAGGAGCAAGTATTTGGATTTGCATCTGTCTTTGTGGATTTGCATCTGTCTTTGTAGTGTTTGTATCTCTCTGTAGAGGCCCGTCGGGGCAGACTGCTGAGCGGGCAGGGGCGCCCTGAGTAGGGCGCGGTGCTAGGCTGAGGAGGGAGCTATAAAAGAGGCCGCCAAGGCAGGCAGCTGCACAGCTGCGAGCAGCGGGACAGGAGCCAGCAAATAGGGGAGTTTGCGTGGGAGAGTTCCCAGTGGAGGAGCAGGTATTTGGATTTGCATCTCTCTTTGTGGATTTGCATCTGTCTTTGTAGTGCTTGTATCTCTCTGTAGAGGTGCGTCGAGGCAGACTGCTGAGCGGGCAGCGGCGCCATGACTAGGGGGCGGAGCTAGGCTGAAGAGGGGCCTATAAAAGCGGCCGCCCATTCAGGCAGCGGCACAGGGGCCAGCGAGCAGCGGCACAGGAGCCAAAGAACAGGGGCGTTTGCGTGGGCGAGTTCCCATTGGAGGAGCAGGTATTTGGATTTGCATCTGTCTTTGTGGATTTGCATCTGTCTTTGTAGTGCTTGTATCTCTCTCTAGAGGGCCGTCGGCGCAGACTGCTGAGCGGGCAGCGGCGCCCTGAGTAGGGGGCGGAAATAGGCTGAGGAAGGGCCTATAAAAGCTTCCTCCCAGCCAGGCGGCGGCTCAGGAGCAAGCGAGCAGTGGCACAGAAGCCAGCGAACAGGGGCGTTTGCGTGGGAGTGTTGCCATTGGAGGAGCATGTATTTGGATTTGCATCTGTATTTGTAGTGCTTGTATCTCTCTGTAGAGGCCCGTCGGGGCAGACTGCTGAGCGGGCAGCGGCGCCCTGAGTATGGGGCGGAGCTAGGCTGAGGAGGGGCCTATAAAAGCGGCCGCCCAGCCAGGCAGCGGCACAGCTGCGAGCAGAGAACAAGGCGGTGAACAGGGTAATTGCGTCGGAGAGTTCCCATTGGAGGAGCAGGTAATTGGATTTGAAACCTATCTTTGTAGTGTTTATATCTCTCTGTAGAGGCCCGTCGGGCAGACTGCTGAGCGGGCAGCGGCGCCCGGAGTAGGAGGCGGAGCTAGGCTGAGGAGGGGCCTATAAAAGCGGCCGCCAAGCCAGGAAGCTGCACAGGAGCCAGCAAACACGGCGGTGAACAGGGGAGTTTGCGTGGGAGAGTTCCCATTGGAAGAGCAGGTATTTGGATTTGCATCTCTGTCTTTGTAGTGCTTGTATATCTCTGTAGAGGCCCGTCGGGGCAGACTGATGAGCCGGCAGTGGCGACCTGAGTAGCGGCGGAGCTAGGCTGAGGAGGGGCTTATAGAAGCACCCGCCCAGCCAGGCAGCGGCACAGCTGCGAGCAGCGAACAGGGCGGCGAACAGGGGAGTTTGCGTGGGACAGTTCCCATTGGAGGAGCAGGTATTTGGATTTGCTTCTCTCTATGTGGATATGCATGCGTCGGGGCAGTCTGCTGAGCGGGCAGCGGAGCCCTGAGTAGGGGGCGGAGCTAGGCTGAGGAGGAGCCTATAAAAGCGGCCGCCCAACCAGGCAGCGGCACAGGAGCCAGCGAACAGGGCCGAGAACAGGGGAGATTGCGTGGGAGAGTTCCCATTGGAGGAGCAGGTATTTGGATTTGCATCTGTTTTGTGGACTTGCATCTGTCTTTGTAGTGCTTGTATCTCTCTGTAGAGGCCCGTCGGGGCAGACTGCTGAGCGGGCAGCGGCGCCCTGAGTAGGAGACGGAGCTAGGCTGAGGAGAAGCCTATAAAAGCGGCCGCTCAGCCAGGCAGCGGCACAGGAGCCAGCAAACAGGGGAGATTGCATGCCAGAGTTCCCATTGGAGGAGCAGGTATTTGGATTTGCATCTGTCTTTGTGGATTTGCATCTGTCTTTGTAGTGCTTTTATCTTTCTGTAGAGGCTCGTCGGGCCAGACTGCTGAGCGGGCAGAGGCGCCCTAAGTAGGGGGCGGATCTAGGCTGAGGAGGGGCTTATAAAAGCGGCCGCCCAGCCAGGCAGCGGCACAGGAGCCAGCAAGCAGCGGCACAGAAACCAGCGAACAGGGGCGTTTCCGTGGGAGAGTTCCCATTGGAGGAGCAAGTATTTGGATTTGCATTTTTTTGTGGATTTGCATCTGTCTTTGTAGTGCTTTTATCTCTCTGTAGAGGCCCGTCGGGGCAGACTGCTGATTGGGCTGCGGCGCCCTGAGTAGGGGGCGGAGCTAGGCTGAGGAGGGGCCTATAAAAGTGGCCGCCCAGCCAGGCAGCGGCACAGGAGCCAGCAAAAAGAGCGGCAAAGAGGGGAGTTTGCGTGGGAGAGTTCCCATTGGAGGAGCAGGTATTTGGATTTGCATCTGTATTTTTGGATTTGCATCTGTCTTTGTAGTGCTTGTATCTGTCTGTAGAGGCCCGTCGGGGCAGACTGCTGAGCGGGCAGCGGCGCCCTGAGTAGGGGGCGGAGCTAGGCTGATTAGGGGCCTATAAAAGCGGTCACCCAGCCAGGCAGCGGCACAGGAGCCAGCGAACAGGGGAATATGTGTCGGAGAGTTCCCATTGGAGGAGCAGGTATTTGGATTTGCATCTTTCTTGTAGTGCTTGTATCTCTCTGTAGAGGCCTGTCGGGGCAGACTGCTGAGCGGGCAGCGGCGCCCTGAGTAGGGGGCGGAGCTAGGCTGAGGAGGGGCCTATAGAAGCGGCCGCCCAGCCAAGCAGCGGCACAGGAGCCAACGAGCAGCGGCACAGGAGCAAGCGAAGAGGGGAGTTTGTGTCGGAGAGTTCCCATTGGAGGAGCAGGTATTTGGATTTGCATCTGTCTTTGTGGATTTCCAATTGTCTTTGTAGTGCTTGTATATCTCTGTAGAGGCCCGCCGGGGCAGACTGCTGAGCGGGCTGTGGAGCCCTGAGTAGGGGGCGGAGCTAGGCTGAGGAGGGGCCTATAAAAGCGGCCGCCCAGCCCTGCAGCGGCACAGGAGCCAGCGAACAGGGGAGTTTGCGTGGGAGAGTTCCCATTGGAGGAGCAGGTATTTGGATTTGCATCTGTTTTTGTGGATTTGCATTTGTCTTTGTAATGCTTGTAACTCTCTGTAGATGCCCGTCGGGGCAGAATGCTGAGCGGGCAGCGGCGCCCTGAGTAGGAGGCGGAGCTAGGCTGAGGCGGGGCCTATAAAAGCGGCCACCGAGCCAGGCAGTGGTACAGGAGCCAGCGAGCAGCGGCACAGGAGACAGTGAACAGGGCAGTTTGCGTGGGAGAGTTCCCATTGGAGGAGCAGGTATTTGGATTTGCATCTGTCTTTGAGGATTTGCATCTGTCTTTGTAGTGCTTGTATCTCTCTGTAGAGGCCCGTCGGGGCAGCGTGCTGAGCGGGCAGCGGCGCCCAGAGTAGGGGGCGGAGCTAGGTTGAGGAGCGGCCTATAAAAGAGGCTGCCCAACCAGGCAGCGGCACAGGAGGCAGCGAACAGGGGAGTTTGCGTGGGAGAGTTCCCATTGGAGGAGCAGGTATTTGGATTTGCATCTGTCTTTGTGGATTTGCATTTGTGTTTGTAGTGCTTGTATCTCTCTGTAGATGCCCGTCGGGTCAGTCTGCTGAGCAGGCAGCGGCGCCCTGAGTAGGGGGCAGAGCAAGGATGAGAAGGGGCCTATAAAAGCGGCCACCCAGCAAGGCAGCGGCACAGGAGCCAGTGAACAGGGGAGTTTGCATGGGAGAGTTCTCATTGGAGGAGCAGGTATTTGGATTTGCATCTTTTTTGTGGATTTGCATATGTCTTTGTAGTGCTTGTATCTCTCTGTAGAGGCCCGTCGGGGCAGCGTGCTGAGCGGGCAGCGGCGCCCTGAGTAGGGGGCAGAGCTAGGCTGAGGAGGGGCCTATAAAAGCGGCTGCCCATTCAGGCAGCGGCACAGTAGCCAGCGAGCAGCGGCACAGGAGCCAGCGAACAGGGGCGTTGGCGTGGGAGAGTTCCCATTGGAGGAGCAGGTATTTGGATTTGCATCTGTCTTTGTGGATAAGCATCTGTCTTTGTAGTGCTTGTATCTCTCTCTACAGGCCCGTCGGGGCAGCGTGCTGAGCGGGCAGCGGCGCCCTGAGTAGGGGGCGGAGCTAGGCTGAGGAGGGGCCTATAAAAGCGGCCGCTCTGCCTGGCAGCCGCACAGGAGCCAGCGAGCAGCGGCACAGGAGCCAGTGAACAGGGGCATTTGCATGGGAGAGTTCCCATTGGAGGAGCAGGTATTTGCATTTGCATCATTTTATGGATTAGCCTCTGTCTTTGTAGTCCTTGTATCTCTCTGTAGAGGCCCGTCGGGGCAGACTGCTGAGCGGGCAGCGGCGCCCTGAGTAGTGGGCGGAGCTAGGCTGAGGAGGGGCCTATAAAAGCGGCTGCCCATTCAGGCAGCGGCACAGGAGCCAGCGAACAGGGGCGTTTGCGTGGGAGAGTTCCCATTGGAGGAGCAGGTATTTGGATTTGCATCTGTCTTTGTGGATAAGCATCTGTCTTTACATAACAACATAAGAACATAAGAAAGGCCGTACCGGGTCAGACCAAAGGTCCATCTAGCCCAGTATCTGTCTACCGACAGTGGCCAATGCCAGGTGCCCCTGAGGGAGTGAACCTAAAAGGCAACGATCAAGTGATCTCTCTCCTGCCATCCATCTCCATCCTCTGACGAACAGAGGCTAGGGACTCCATTCTTACCCATCCTGGCTAATAGCCATTTATGGACTTAGCCACCATGAATTTATCCAGTCCCCTTTTAAACATTGTTATAGTCCTAGCCTTCACAACCTCCTCAGGTAAGGAGTTCCACAAGTTGACTGTGCGCTGCGTGAAGAAGAACTTCCTTTTATTTGTTTTAAACCTGCTGCCTATTAATTTCATTTGGTGACCCCTAGTTCTTGTATTATGGGAATAAGTAAATAACTTTTCCTTATCCACTTTCTCAACATCACTCATGATTTTATATACCTCTATCATGTCCCCCCTTAGTCTTCTCTTTTCCAAACTGAAGAGTCCTAGCCTCTTTAATCTTTCCTCATATGGGACCCTCTCTAAACCCCTAATCATTTTAGTTGCTCTTTTCTGAACCTTTTCTAGTGCTAGAATATCTTTTTTGAGGTGAGGAGACCACATCTGTACACAGTATTCGAGATGTGGGCGTACCATCGATTTATATAAGGGCAATAATATATTCTCAGTCTTATTCTCTATCCCCTTTTTAATGATTCCTAACATCCTGTTTGCTTTTTTGACCGCCTCTGCACACTGCGTGGACATCTTCAGAGAACTATCCACGATAACTCCAAGATCTTTTTCCTGACTCGTTGTAGCTAAATTAGCCCCCATCATGTTGTATGTATAGTTGGGGTTATTTTTTCCAATGTGCATTACTTTACATTTATCCACATTAAATTTCATTTGCCATTTTGTTGCCCAATCACTTAGTTTTGTGAGATCTTTTTGAAGTTCTTCACAATCTGCTTTGGTCTTAACTATCTTGAGTAGTTTAGTATCATCTGCAAACTTTGCCACCTCACTGTTTACCCCTTTCTCCAGATCATTTATGAATAAATTGAATAGGATTGGTCCTAGGACTGACCCTTGGGGAACACCACTAGTTACCCCTCTCCATTCTGAGAATTTACCATTAATTCCTACCCTTTGTTCCCTGTCCATTAACCAGTTCTCAATCCATGAAAGGACCTTTCCTTTTATCCCATGACAGCTTAATTTACGTAAGAGCCTTTGGTGAGGGACCTTGTCAAAGGCTTTCTGGAAATCTAAGTACACTATGTCCACCGGATCCCCCTTGTCCACATGTTTGTTGACCCCTTCAAAGAACTCTAATAGATTAGTAAGACACAATTTCCCTTTACAGAAACCATGTTGACTATCGCTCAAGAGTTTATGTTTTTCTATGTGTCTGACAATTTTATTCTTTACTATTGTTTCAACTAATTTGCCCGGTACCGACGTTAGACTTACCGGTCTGTAATTGCCGGGATCACCCCTAGAGCCCTTTTTAAATATTGGCGTTACATTAGCTAACTTCCAGTCATTGGGTACCGAAGCCGATTTAAAGGACAGGTTACAAACCTTAGTTAATAGTTCCGCAACTTCACATTTGAGTTCTTTCAGAACTCTTGGGTGAATGCCATCTGGTCCCGGTGACTTGTTAATGTTGAGTTTATCAATTAATTCCAAAACCTCCTCTAGTGACACTTCAATGTGTGACAGTTCCTCAGATTTGTCACCTACAAAAGCCAGCTCAGGTTTGGGAATCTCCCTAACATCCTCAGCCGTGAAGACTGAAGCAAAGAATCCATTTAGTTTCTCCGCAATGACTTTATCATCTTTAAGCGCTCCTTTTGAATTTTGATCATCAAGGGGCCCCACTGGTTGTTTAGCAGGCTTCCTGCTTCTGATGTACTTAAAAAACATTTTGTTATTACCTTTGGAGTTTTTGGCTAGCCGTTCTTCAAACTCCTCTTTGGCTTTTCTTATTACACTCTTGCACTTAAGTTGGCAGTGTTTGTGCTCCTTTCTATTTGCCTCACTAGGATTTGACTTCCACTTTTTAAAGGAAGTCTTTTTATCTCTCATTGCTTCTTTTACATGGTTGTTAAGCCACGGTGGCTCTTTTTTAGTTCTCTTACTGTTTTTCTTAATTTGGGGTATACATTGAAGTTGGGCCTCTATTATGGTGTCTTTAAAAAGGGCCCACGCAACTTGCAGGGATTTCACTTTAGTCACTGTACCTTTTAACTTTTGTCTAACTAACCCCCTCATTTTTGTATAGTTCCCCCTTTTGAAATTAAAGGCCACAGTGTTGGGCAGTTGAGATGTTCTTCCCCTCACAGGGATGTTGAATGCTATTGTATTATGGTCACTATTTCCAAGCGGTCCTGCTATAGTTACCTCTTGGACCAACTCCTGTGCTCCACTCAAGATTAAATCTAGAGTCGCCTCTCCCCGTGTGGGTTCCCGTACCAGCTGCTCCATGAAGCAGTCATTTAAAGTATCGAGAAATTTTATCTCGGCATTTCGTCCTGAAGTGAAATGTTCCCAGTCAATATGGGGATAATTGAAATCCCCCACTATTATTGGGTTCTTAATTTTGATAGCCTCTCTAATTTCCCTTAGCATTTCATCATCACTATTACTGTCCTGGTCAGGTGGTCGATAATAGATCCCTACTGTTATATTTTTACTAGAGCATGAAATTTCTATCCATAGAGACTCTATGGAACCTGTGGATTCGCTTAAGATTTTTACTTCATTTGAATCTACACTTTCTTTAACATATAGTGCCACTCCTCCCCCTGCACGGCCTGTTCTGTCCTTCCGATATATTTTGTACCCCGGAATGATTGTGTCCCATTGATTGCTCTCAGTCCACCAGGTTTCTGTGATGCCCATTATATCTATATCCTCCTTTATCACAAGACACTCTAGTTCACCCATCTTATTATTTAGACTTCTGGCATTTGTGTACAAGCACTTTAAAAACTTGTCCCTGTTTATTAGCCTACCTTTTTCTGATGTGCCAGATTCTTTTTTATGTGACTGTTTATCATCTGATCCAGCCCTTACATTATACTTCTCATTCCTCTGCTCCTGACTATAACCTGGAGATTCTCTATCATCAGACTCTCCCCTAAGAGAAGTCTGAGTCCGATCCACACTCTCCTCTGCAGCAGTCAGCTTTCCCCCATCTCCTAGTTTAAAAACTGCTCTACAACCTTTTTAATGTTTAGTGCCAGCAGTCTGGTTCCACTTTGGTTTAGGTGGAGCCCATCTCTCCTGTATAGGCTCCTCCCATCCCAGAAGTTTCCCCAGTTCCTAATGAACGTGAACCCCTCCTCTCTACACCATCGTCTCATCCACGCATTGAGACTCTGAAGCTCTGCCTGCCTACCTGGCCCTGCGCGTGGAACTGGGAGCATTTCTGAAAATGCCACCATAGAGGTCCTGGATTTCAGTCTCTTCCCTAGCAGCCTAAATTTGGCTTCCAGGACATCTCTCCTACCCTTCCCTATGTCATTGGTACCTACATGTACCACGACCACCGGCTCCTCCCCAGCACTACACATAAGTCTATCTAGATGCCTCGAGAGATCCGCAACCTTCGCACCAGGCAGGCAAGTCACCATACGGTTCTCCCGGTCATCACAGACCCAGCTGTCTACATTTCTAATAATCGAATCTCCCATTACTAACACCTGCCTTTTCCTAGAAACTCGAGTTCCCTCCCCTGGAGAGGCAACCTCAGTGCGAGAGGTAACCCCAGCACCATCTGGAAGGAGGGTCCCAACTACGGGAAGGTTTCCCTCTGCTCCCATTGACTGCTCTACTTCCCTGAGCCCTTCTTCCTCCTCAACAGCACAGGAGCTGTCTAAGCGGAGGTGGGACAATTCTACAGTGTCCCGGAAAGCCTCATCAACATACCTCTCTGCCTCTCTCACCTCCTCCAGTTCCGCCACCCTGGCCTCCAAAGTCCGTACATGGTCTCTGAGGGCCAGGAGCTCCTTGCACCGACTGCACACATACGCCACCCGCCCACAGGGCAGGTAATCATACATGCGACAGTCAGTGCAATAAACAAGTCTTTGTAGTGCTTGCATCTCTCTCTAGAGGCCCGTCGGCGCAGACTGCTGAGCGGGCAGCGACGACCTGAGTAGGGGTCGGAGCTAGGCTGAGGAGGGGCCTATAAAAGCAGCCGCCCAGCTAGGCAGCGGCACAGGAGCCAGCGAGCACTGGCACAGGAGCCAGCGAACAGGGGAGTTTGCGTGGGAGAGTTCCAATTGGAGGAGCAGGTATTTGGATTTGCATCTGTCTTTCTGGATTTTCTTCTGTCTTTGTAGTGGTTGTATCTCTATGTAGAGGCCCGTCGGGGCAGACTGCTGAGCAGGCAGCGGCGCCCTGAGTAGGGGGCGGAGATAGGCTGAGGAGGGGCCTATAAAAGCTGCCTCCCAGCCAGGCAGCGGCACAGGAGCCAGCGAACAGGGCAGCGAACAGGGGAGTTTGCGTGCGAGAGTTCCGATTGGAGGAGCAGGTATTTGGAATTGCAATTTTCTTTGTGTATTTCTATCTGTCTTTTTAGTGCTTGTGTCTCTCTGTAGAGGCCCGTCGGGGCAGACCGCTGAGCGGGTAGCTGCGCCCTGAGTAGGGGGCGGAGCTAGGCTGAGGAGGGGCCTATAAAAGCAGCCGCTCAGCCAGGCAGCGGCACAGGAGCCTGCAAACAGGGGAGTTTGCGTGGGAGAGTTCCCATTGGAGGAGCAGGTATTTGGATTTGCATCTGTCTTTGTGGATTTGCATCTGTCTTTGTAGTGCTTGTATCTCTCTGTAGAGGCCCGTCGGGGCAGTCTGCTGAGCGGGCTGCGGCGCCATGAGTAGGGGGCGGACTAGACTGAGGAGGGGCCTATAAAACCGGCCACCCAGCCAGGCAGCGGCACAGGAGCCGGCGAACAGGGGACTTTGCGTGGGAGAGTTCCCATTGGAGGAGCAGGTATTTGGATTTGCATCTGTCTTTGTGGATTTGCATTTGTCTTTGTAGTGCTTGTATCTCTCTGTAGATGCCCGTCGGGGCAGTCTGCTGAGCAGGCAGCGGCGCCCTGAGTAGGGGGCGGAGTAAGGCTGAGAAGGGGCCTATAAAGGCCGCCGCTCTGCCTGGCAGATTCACAGGAGTTAGCGAGCAGCGGCACAGGAGCCAGTGAACAGGGGACTTTGAATGGGAGAGTTCCCATTGGAGGAGCAGGTATTTGGATTTGCATCTCTGTCTTTGTAGTGCTTGTATTTCTCTGTAGAGTCCCGTCGGGGCAGACTGCTGAGCTGGCAGTGGCGCCCTGACTAGGGGGCGGAGCTAGGCTGAGGAGGGGCCTAGGAAAGCTGCCGCCCAGCCAGGCAGCGGCACAGGAGACAGCGAGCAGCGGCACAGGAGACAGCGAACAGGGGCATTTGCGTGGGAGGGTTCCCTTTGGAGGAGCAGGTATTTGGATTTGCATCTATGTCTTTGTAGTGCTAGTATCTTTCTTTAGAGGCCGTCGGGGCAGACTGCTGAGCGGGCAGTAGCGCCCTGAGTAGGTGGCGGAGCTAGGCTGAGGAGGGGCCTATAAAAGCGGCTGCCCAGCCAGGTAGCGTCACAGGAGCCATCAAGCAGGGGCACAGGAGCCAGCGAACAGGGGAGTTTGCGTGGGAGTGTTCCCATTGGAGGAGCAGATATTTGGATTTGCATCTCTGTCTTTGTAGTGCTTGTAGCTATCTGTAGAGGCCCGTCGGGGCAGACTGCTGAGCGGGCAGCGGTGCCCTAAGTAGGGGGCGGAGATAGGCAGAGGAGGGCGTATAAAAGTGGCCGCCCAGCCAGGCAGCGGCACAGGAGCCAGCAAACAGGGCAGCGAACCGGGGAGTTTGCGGCGGAGAGTTCCCATTGGAGGAACAGGTATTTGGATTTGCACCTGTCTTTGTGGATTTGCATTTGTATTTGTAGTGCTTGTATCTCTCTGTAGAGGCCCGTCGGGGCAGACTGCTGAGCGGGCAGCGGCGCCCTGAGTAGGGGGCGGAGCTAGGGTGAGGAGGGGCCTATAAAAGCGGCCGCCCAGCCAGGCAGCTGTACAGGAGCCAGCAAACAGGGGAGTTTGCGTGGAGAGTTCCCATTGGAGCAGCAGTTATTTGGATTTGCATCTGTCTTTGTAGTGCTTCTATCTCTCTGTAGAGGCCCGTCGGGCAGACTGCTGAGCGGGCAGCGGCGCCCTGAGTAGGGGGCGGAGCTAGGCTGAGGAGGGGCCTATAAAAGTGGCCGCCCAGCCAGGCAGCGGCACAGGAGCCAGCGAGCAGCGGCACAGGAACCAGCGAACAGGAGCATTTGCGTGGGAGAGTTCCCATTGGAGGAGCAGGTATTTGGATTTGCATCTTTCTTTGTGGATTTGCGTCTATCTTTCCAGTGCTTGTATCTCTCTGTAGAGACCCATCGGGGCAGACTGATGAGCGGGCAGCGGCGCCCTGAGTAGGGAGCGGAGATAAGTTGAGGAGGGCATATAAAAGCAGCCGCCCAGCCAGGCAGCGGCACAGGAGCCAGCAAACAGGGCAGCGAACAGGGGAGTTTGCGACGGAGAGTTCCCATTGGAGGAACAGGTATTTGGATTTGCACCTGTCTTTGTGGATTTGCATTTGTATTTGTAGTGCTTCTATCTCTCTGTAGAGGCCCATCGGGGCAGACTGATGAGCGGGCAGCGGTGCCCTAAGTAGGGGGCGGAGATAGGCAGAGGAGGGCGTATAAAAGTGGCCGCCCAGCCAGGCAGCGGCACAGGAGCCAGCAAACAGGGCAGCGAACAGGGGAGTTTGCGACGGAGAGTTCCCATTGGAGGAACAGGTATTTGTATTTGCATCTGTCTTTGTGGATTTGCATCTGTCTTAGTAGTGCTTGTACCTCTCTGTAGAGGCCCGTCGGGGCAGACTGCTGAGCGGGCAGCGGCGCCCTGAGTAGGGGGCTGAGATAGGCTGAGGAGGGCCTATAAAAGCGGCCGCCCAGCCAGGCAGCGGCACAGTAGACAGCAAATTGGCGGCGAACAGGGGAGTTTGCGTGGGAGAGTTCCCATTGCAGGAGCAGGTATTTGGATTGCATCTGTGTTTGTGCATTTGCATCTTTCTTTGTAGTACTTGTATCTCTCTTTAGAGGCCCGTCGGGGCAGACTGCTGAGCGGGCAGCGGCGCCCTGAGTAGGGGGCGGAGATAAGCTGAGGAGGGCATATAAAAGCGGCCGCCCAGCCAGGCAGCGGCACAGGAGCCAGCAAACAGGGCAGCGAACCGTGCAGTTTGCGACGGAGAGTTCCCATTGGAGGAACAGGTATTTGGATTGGCACCTGTCTTTGTGGATTTGCATTTGTATTTGTAGTGCTTGTATCTCTCTGTAGAGGCCCGTCCGGGCAGTCTGCTGAGCGGGCAGCTGCGCCCTGAGTAGGGGGCGGAGCTAGGCTGAGGAGGGGCCTATAAAAGCGGCTGACCAGCCAGGCAGCGGCACAGCTGCGAGCAGCGAACAGGGTGGTGAACAGGGGAGTTTTCGTGGGACAGTTCCCATTGGAGGAGCAGGTATTTGGATTTGCATCTGTCTTTGTGGATTTGCATCTGTCTTTGTAGTGCTTGTATCTCTCTGTAGAGGCCCGTCGGGGCAGACTGCTGAGCGGGCAGTGGCGCCCTGAGTAGGGGGCGGAGCTAGGCTGAGGAGGGGCCTATAAAAGCGGCCGCCCAGCCAGTCAGGGGCACAGGAGCCAGCGAGCAGCGGCACAGGAGCCAGGGAAAAGGGGCATTTGCTTGGGAGAGTTCCCATTGGAGGAGCAGGTATTTGGATTTGCATCTGTCTTTGTGGATTTGCATCTGTCTTTATAGTGCTTGTATCTCTCTGTAGAGGCCCGTCGGGGCAGACTGCTGAGCCGGCAGCTGCGCCCTGAGTAGGGGGCGGAGCTAGGCTGAGGAGGGGCCTATAAAAGCGGCCGCCCAGCCAGGCAGCGGCACAGGAGCCAGCGAGCAGCGGCACAGGAGCGAGTGAACAGGGGCGTTTGCGTGGGAGAGTTCCCATTGGAGGAGCTGTTTTTGGATTTGAATCTATCTTTGTGGTATTCCAACTGTCTTTGTAGTGCTTGTATCTCTCTTTAGAGGCCCGTCGGTGCAGAGTGCTGAGCGGGCAGCGGCGCCCTGAGTAGGGGGCGGAGCTAGGCTCAGGAGGGGCCTATAAAAGCGGCTGACCAGCCAGGCAGCGGCACAGCTGCGAGCAGCGAACAGGGTGGCGAACAGGGGAGTTTGCTTAGTAGAGTTCCCATTGGAGGAGCAGGTATTTTGGTTTGCATATCTGTCCTTGTACTGCTTTTATCTCTCTGTAGAGGCCCGTCGGGGCAGACTGCTGAGCGGGCTGCGGCGCCCTGCGTAGGGAGCGGAGCTACGCTGAGGAGGGGCCTATAAAAGGGGCTGCCGAGCCAGGCAGCGGCACAGGAGCCAGAGAACAAGGGAGTTTGTGTGGGAGAGTTCCCATTGGAGGAGCAGGTATTTGGTTTTGCATCTGTCTTTGTGGATTTGCATCTGTCTTTTAGTGCTTGTATCTTTCTGTAGAGGCCCGTCAGGGCAGACTGCTGAGCGGGCAGCGGCGCCCTGAGTAGTGGGCGGAGCTAGGCTAAGGAAGGGCCTATAAAAGCGGCCGCCCAGCTAGGCAGCGGCACAGGAGCCAGCAAACAGAGCGGTGAACAGGGGAGTTTGGTTGGGAGTGTTCCCACTGGAGGAGCAGGTATTTGGATTTGCATCTGTCTTTGTGGATTTGCATGTGTCTTTGTATTGCTTGTATCTCTCTGTAGAGTCCCGTCGGGGCAGACTGCTGAGCGAGCAGCGGCGCCCTGAGTAGGGGGCGGAGCTAGGCTGAGGAGGGGCCTGTAAAAGCGGCCGCACAGCCACGCAGCGGCACAGCTGCGAGCAGCGATCAGGGCGGCGAACAGGGGAGTTTGCGCGGGAGAGTCCCCATTGGAGGAGCAGGTATTTGGATTTGCATCTGTCCTTGTGGATTTGCATCTGTCTTTCTAGTGCTTGTATCTCTCTGTAGAGGCCCGTCGGGGCTGACTGCTGAGCTGGCAGCGGCGACCTGAGTAGGGGGCAGAGCTAGGCTGAGGAGGGGCCTATAAAAGCGGCCGCCCAGCCAGGCAGCGGCAAAGCTGCGAGCAGCCGTACAGGAGCCGGCGAACAGGGGACTTTGCGTGGGAGAGTTCCCATTGGAGGAGCAGGTATTTGGATTTGCATCTCTCTTTGTGGATTTGCATCTGTCTTTGTAGTGCTTATATCTCTCTGTAGAGGCCCGTCGGGGCAGACTGCTGAGCAGGCAGCGGCGCCCTGAATAGGGGGCGGAGCTAGGATGAGGAGGGGCCTATAAAAGCGGCCCCCAAGCCAGGCAGCTGCACAGGAACCAGAAAACAGGGCTGCGAACAGGGGAGTTTGTGTGGGATATTTCCCATTGGAGTAGCAGGTATTTGGATTTGCATCTCTCTTTGTGGATTTGCATCTGTCTTTGTAGTCCTTGTATCTCTCTGTAGAGGCCCGTCGGGGCAGACTGCTGAGCGGGCAGCGGCGCCCTGAGTAGGGAGCGGAGCTAGGCTGAGGAGGGGTCTATAAAAGCGGCTGCCCATTCAGGCAGTGGCACAGGAGCCAGCGAGCAGCGGCACAGGAGCAAGCGAAGAGAGGAGTTTGCGTGAGAGAGTTCCCATTGGAGGAGCAGGTATTTGGATTTGCATCTGTTTTTGTGGATTTGCATCTGTTTTTGTAGTGCTTCTATCTCTGTATAGAGGCCCGTCGGGGCAGACTGCTGAGCGGGCAGCGGCGCCCAGAGTAGGGGGCGGAGCTAGGTTGAGGAGCGGCCTATAAAAGAGGCTGCCCAGCCAGGCAGCGGCACAGGAGCCAGGGAGCACCGGCGCAGGAGGCAGCGAACAGGGGAGTTTGCGTGGGAGAGTTCCCATTGGAGGAGCAGGTATTTGGATTTGCATCTTTTTTGTGGATTTGCATCTGTCTTTGTAGTGCTTGTATCTCTCTATAGAGGCCTGTCGGGGCAGACTGCTGAGCGGGCAGCGGCGCCCTGAGTAGTGGGCGGAGCTAGGCTGGGGAGGGGCCTATAAAAGCGGCCGCTCTGCTTGGCAGCCGCACAGGAGCCAGCAAGCAGCGGCACAGGAGCTAGCGTACAGGGGAGTTTGCGTGGGAGAGTTCGCATTGGAGGAGCAGGTTTTTGGATTTGCATCTGTCTTTGTGGATTTGCATCTGTCTTTGTAGTGCTTGTATCTCTCTGTAGAGGCCCGTCGGGGCAGACTGCTGAGCGGGCAGCGGCGCCCTGAGTAGGGGGCGGAGCTAGGCTGAGGAGGGGCCTATAGAAGCGGCCGCCCAGCCAGGCAGCGGCACAGGAGCCAGCGAGCAGCGGCACAGAAGCAAGCGAAGAGGGGAGTTTGTGTGGGAGAGTTCCCATTAGAGGAGCAGGTATTTGGATTTGCATCTGTCTTTGTGGATTTGCATCTGTCTTTCTAGTGCTTGTATCTCTCTGTAGAGGCCCGTCGGGGCAGACTGCTGAGCGGTCAGCGGCGCCCTTAGTAGGGGGCGCAGCTAGGCTGAGGATGGGCCTAAAAAAGCGGGCGACCAGTCAGGCAGCGGCACAGGAGCCAGCAGACAGGGCGGCGAACAGGGGAGTTTGTGCAGGAGTGTTCCCATTGGAGGAGCAGGTATTTGGATTTGCATTTGTCTTTATATATTTGCAAGTGTCTTTGTAGTGCTTGTATCTTTCTGTAGAGTCCCGTCGGTGCAGACTGCTGAGCGGCCAGCGGCGCCCTGAGTAGGGGGCGGAGCTAGGCTGAGGAGGGGCCTATAAAAGCGGCCTCCCAGCCAGGCAGCGGCACAGGATCCAGCGAGTAGCGGCACAGGAGCCAGCGAACAGGGGCGTTTCCATGGCAGAGTTCCCATTGGATGAGCAGGTATTTGGATTTGCATCTGTCTTTGTGGATTTGCATTTGTCTTTGTAGTGCTTGCATCACTCTGTAGAGGCCCGTCGGGGCAGTCTGCTGAGCGGACAGCGGCGCCATGAGTAGGGGGCGGAGCTAGGCAGAGGAGGGGCCTATAAAAGCCGCCGCCCAGCCAGGCAGCGGCACAGGAGCCAGCGAGCAGCGGCACAGGAGCTGGCGAACAGGGGAGTATGCGTGGGAGAGTTCCCACTGGAGGAGCTTATATTTGGATTTGCATCTGTCTTTGTGTATTTGCATCTGACTTTGTAGTGCTTGTATCTCTCTGTAGAGGCCCGTCGGGGCAGACTGCTAAGCGGGCAGAGGCGCCCTGAGTAGGGGGCGGAGCTAGGTGAGGAGGGGCCTATAAGAGCGGCCGCCCAGCCAGGAAGCGGCACAGGAGCCAGCAAGCAGCGGCACAGAAACCAGCGAACAGGGGCGTTTCCGTGGGAGAGTTCCCATTGGAGGAGCAGGTATTTGGATTTGCATCTGTCTTTGTGGATTTGCATCTGTCTTTGTAGTGCTTGTATCTCTCTGCAGAGGCCCGTCGGGGCAGACTGCTGAGCGGGAAGCGGAGCCCTGAGTAGGGGGCGGAGCTAGGCTGAGGAGGGGCCTATAAAAGCAGCCGCCCAGCCAGGCAGGGGCACAGGAGCCAGCGAGCAGCGGCACAGGAGCCAGCGAACAGGGGAGATTGCATGGGAGAGTTCCCATTGGAGGAGAACGTTATTGGATTTGCATCTGTCTTTGTAGTGCTTGTATCTCTCTGTAGAGGCCCGTCGGGGCAGACTGCTGAGCGGGAAGAGGCGCCCTGAGTAGGCGGCGGAGCTAGGTGAGGAGGGGCCTATAAAAGCGGCCGCCCAGCCAGGCAGCGGCACAGGAGCCAGCAAACAGCGGCACAGAAACCAGCGAACAGGGGCGTTTCCGTCGGAGAGTTCCCATTGGACGAGCAGGTTTTTGGATTTGCATCTGTCTTTGTGGATTTGCATCTGTCTTTGTAGTGCTTGTATCTCTCTGCAGAGGCCCGTCGGGGCAGACTGCTGAGCGGGAAGCGGAGCCCTGAGTAGGGGGCGGAGCTAGGCTGAGGAGGGGCCTATAAAAGCAGCCGCCCAGCCAGGCAGGGGCACAGGAGCCAGCGAGCAGCGGCACAGGAGCCAGCGAACAGGGGAGATTGCATGGGAGAGTTCCCATTGGAGGAGAACGTATTTGGATTTGCATCTGTCTTTGTAGTGCTTGTATCTCTCTGTAGAGGCCCGTTGGGGCAGTATGCTGAGCTGGCAGAGGCACCCTGAGTGCGGGGCGGAGCTAGGCTGAGGAGGGGCCTATAAAAGCAGCCGCCCAGCCAGGCAGCGGCACAGGAGCCAGCGAGCAGCGGCACAGGAGCCAGCTAACAGGGGAATTTGCGTGGGAGAGTTTCCACTGGAGGAGCATGCATTTGGATTTGCATCTGTTTTGTGGATTTTCATCTGTCTTTGTAGTGTTTGTATCTCTCTGTAGAGGCCCGTCGGGGCAGACTGCTGAGCGGGCAGCGGCGCCCTGAGTAGGGGGCGGAGTTAGGCTGAGGAGGGGCCTATAAAAGCGGCCGCCCAGCCCTGCAGCGGCACAGGAGCCAGCGAACAGGGGAGTTTGCGTGGGAGAGTTCCCATTGGAGGAGCAGGTATTTGGCTTTGCATCTGTCTTTGTGGATTGGCATCTGTCTTTGTAATGCTTGTATCTCTCTGTAGAGGCCCGTCGGGGAAGAATGCTGAGCGGGCAGCGGCGCCCTGAGTAGGAGGCGGAGCTAGGCTGAGGAGGGGCCTATAAAAGCGGCCACCGAGCCAGGCAGCGGCACAGTAGCCAGCGAGCAGCGGCACAGGAGACAGTGAACAGGGGAGTTTGCGTGGGAGAGTTCCCATTGGAGGAGCAGGAATTTGGATTTGCATCTGTCCTTGTGGATTTGCATCTGTTTTTCTAATGCTTGTATCTCTCTGTAGAGGCCCGTCGGGGCAGACTGCTGGGCGGGCAGCGGCGCCCAGAATAGGGGGCGGAGCTAGGCTGAGGAGGGGCCTATAAAAGCGGCCACCCAGCCAGGCAGCCGTACAGGAGCCAGCGAGCAGCGGCACAGGAGCCAGCGAACAGGGGCGTTTGCGTGGGAGAGTTCCCATTGGAGGAGCAGGTATTTGGATTTGCATCTCTCTTTGTGGATTTGCATCTGACTTTGTAGTGCTTGTATCTATCTGTAGAGGCCCGTCGGGGCAGACTGCTGAGCGAGCAGCGGCGGCCTGGGTAGGGGGCGGAGCTAGGCTGAGGAGGGGCCTGTAAAAGCGACCGCCCAGACAGGCAGCGGCACAGGAGCCAGAAAACAGGGCAGTGAAAAGGGGTTTTTGATTGGGAATGTTCCCATTGGAGGAGCAGGTATTTGGATTTGCGTCTGTCTTTGTGGATTTGCATCTGTCTTTGTAGTGCTTGTATCTCTCTGTAGAGGCCCGTCGGAGCAGACTGCTGAGCGGGCAGCGGCGCCCTGAGTAGGGGGCGGAGCTAGGCTGAGGAGGGGCCTATAAAAGCGGCCGCCAGCCTGGCAGCGGCACAGGAGCCAGCGAGCAGTTGCGCAGGAGCCAGCGAACAGGGACGTTTGCGTGGGAGAGTTCCCATTGGAGGAGCAGGTATTTGGATTTGCATGTGTCTTTGTGGATTTGCATCTGTCTTTGTAGTGCTTGTATCTCTCTCTAGAGGCCCGTCGGCGCAGACTGCTGAGCGGGCAGCGGCGCCCTGAGTAGGGGGCGGAGCTAGGCTGAGGAGGGGCCTATAAAAGCGGCCGCCCAGCCCTGCAGCGGCACAGGAGCCAGCGAACAGGGGAGTTTGCGTGGGAGAGTTCCCATTGGAGGAGCACGTATTTGGATTTGCATCTGTCTTTGTGGATTTGCATCTGTCTTTTTAGTGCTTGTATCTCTCTGTAGAGGCCCTTCGGGGCAGACTGCTGAGCTGGCAGCGGTGCCAGAGTAGGGGGCGGAGCTAGGCTGAGGAGGGGCCTATAAAAGCGGCTGCCCATTCAGGCAGCGGCACAGTAGCCAGCGAGCAGCGGCACAGGAGCCAGCGAACAGGGGCGTTTGCGTGGGAGAGTTCCCATTGGAGGAGCAGGTATTTGGATTTGCATCTCTCTTTGTGGATAAGCAATTGTCTTTGTAGTGCTTGTATCTCTCTTTAGAGGCCCGTCGGCGGAGACTGCTGAGCGGGCTGCGGCGCCCTGAGTAGGGGGCGGATCTAGGCTGAGGAGGGGCCTATAAAACCGGCCACCCAGCCAGGCAGCCGCACAGGAGCCAGCAAACAGGGTTGCGAACAGTGGAGTTTGAGTGGGAGAGTTCCCATTGGAGGAGCAGGTATTTGGATTTGCATCTGTCTTAGTGGATTTCCAATTGTCTTTGTAGTGCTTGTATATCTCTCTGGAGGCCCGTCGGGGCAGACTGCTGAGCGGGCTGTGGAGCCCTGAGTAGGGGGCGGAGCTAGGCTGAGGAGGAGGCTATAAAAGCGGCCGCCCAGCCAGGCAGCGGCACAGGAGCCAGCGAGCAGCGGCACAGGAGCTAGCGAACAGGGAGTTTGCGTGGGAGAGTTGGCATTGGAGGAACAGGTTTTTGGATTTGCATCTGTCTTTGTAGTGCTTGTATCTCTCTGTAGAGGCCCGTCGGGGCAGACTGCTGAGCGGGCAGCGGCGCCCTGAGTAGGGGGCGGAGCTAGGCTGAGGAGGGGCCTATAGAAGCGGCCGCCCAGCCAGGCAGCGGCACAGGAGCCAGCGAGCAGCGGCACAGGAGCAACCGAAGAGGGGAGTTTGTGTGGGAGAGTTCCCATTGGAGGAGGAGGTATTTGCATTTGCATCTTTTTTGTGGATTTGCATCTGTATTTGTAGTGCTTGTATCTCTCTATAGAGGCCTGTCGGCGCAGACTGCTGAGCGGGCAGCGGCGACCTAAGTAGGGGTCGGAGTTAGGCTGAGGAGGGGCCTATAAAAGCGGCCGCCCAGCCAGGCAGCGGCAAAGCTGCGAGCAGCGGCACATGAGCCAGTGAACAGGGGACTTTGCGTGGGAGAGTTCCCATTGGAGGAGCAGGTATTTGGATTTGCATCTTTTTTGTGGATTTGCATGTGTCTTTGTAATGCTTGTATCTCTCTGTAGAGGCCCGTCGGGGCAGACTGCTGAGCGGGCAGCGGCGCCCTGAGTAGGGGGCGGAGCTAGGCTGAGGAGGGGCCTATAAAAGCGGCTGCCCATTCAGGCAGCGGCACAGTAGCCAGCGAGCAGCGGCACATGAGCCAGTGAACAGGGGCGTTTGCGTGGGAGAGTTCCCATTGGAGGAGCAGGTATTTGGATTTGCATCTGTCTTTGTGGATAACCATCTGTCTTTGTAGTGCTTGTATCTCTCTCTAGAGGCCCGTCGGGGCAGACTGCTGAGCGGGCAGCGGCGCCCTGAGTAGGGGGCGGAGCTAGGCTGAGGAGGGGCCTATAAAAGCGGCCGCTCTGCCTGGCAGCCGCACAGGAGCCAGCGAGCAGCGGCACAGGAGCCAGTGAACAGGGGCGTTTGCATGGGAGAGTTCCCATTGGAGGAGCAGGTATTTGGATTTGCATCATTTTTGCGGATTTGCATCTGTCTTTGTAGTGCTTGTATCTCTCTCTAGAGGCCCGTCGGCGCAGACTGCTGAGCGGGAAGCGGCAACCTGAGTAGGAGTCGGAGCTAGGCTGAGGAGGGGCCTATAAAAGCGGCGACCCAGCCAGGCAGCGGCACAGGAGCCAGTGAGCAGCGGCACAGGAGCTAGTGAACAGGGGAGTTTGCATGTTAGAGTTCCCATTGGAGGAGCAGGTATTGGATTTGCATCTTTTTTGTGGATTTGCATCTGTCTTTGTAGTGCTTGTATCTCTCTGTAGAGGCCCGTCGCCGCAGACTGCTGAGCGGGCAGCGGTGACCTGAGTAGGGGTCGGAGCTAGGCTGAGGAGGGGCCTATAAAAGCAGCCACCCAGCCAGGCAGTGACACAAGAGCCAGCGAGCAGCGGCACAGGAGCTAGCGAACAGGGTAGTTTGCGTGGGAGAGTTCGCATTGGAGGAGCAGGGTTTTGGATTTGCATCTGTCTTTGTGGATTTGTATCTGTCTTTGTAGTGCTTGTATCTCTCTGTAGAGGCCCGTCGGGGCAGACTGCTGAGCGGGCAGCGGCGCCCTGAGTAGGGGGCGGAGCTAGGCTGAGGAGGGGCCTATAGAAGCGGCCGCCCAGCCTGGCAGCGGCACAGGAGCCAGCGAGCAGCGGCACAGGAGCAAGCGAAGAGGGGAGTTTGTGTGGGAGAGTTCCCATTGGAGGAGCAGGTATTTGGATTTGCATCTGTCTTTGTGGATTTGCATCTGTTTTTGTAGTGCTTGTATCTCTCTGTAGAGGCCCGTCGGGGCAGACTGCTGAGCGGGCAGCGGCGCCCAGAGTAGGGGGCGGAGCTAGGTTGAGGAGGGGCCTATAAAAGCGGCTGCCCAGCCAGGCAGCGGCACAGGAGCCAGCGAGCAGCGGCACAGGAGCAAGCGAAGAGGGCAGTTTGTGTGGGAGAGTTCCTATTGGAGGAGCAGGTATTTGGATTTGCATCTGTCTTTCTGGATTTGCGTTTCTCTTTGTAGTGCTTTTATCTCTCTGTAGATGCCCGTCGCGTCAGTATGCTGAGCAGGCAGCGGCGCCCTGAGTAGGGGGCGGAGGAAGGCTGAGAAGGGGCCTATAAAAGCGGCCGCTCTGCCTGGCAGATGCACAGGAGCTAGCGAGCAGTGGCACATGAGCCAGTGAAAAGGGGTCTTTGAATGGGAGAGTTCCCATTGGAGGATCAGGTATTTGGATTCGAATATTTTTTGTGGATTTGCATGTGTCTTTGTAATGCTTGTATCTCTCTGTAGAGGCCCGTCGGGGCAGAGTGCTGAGCGGGCAGCGGCGCCCTGAGTAGGGGGCGGAGCTAGGCTGAGGAGGGGCCTATAAAAGCGGCCGCCCAACCAGGCAGCGGCACAGGAGTCAGCGAACAGAGGAGTTTGCGTGGGAGAGTTCCCATTGGAGGAGCAGTTATTTGGATTTGCATCAGTCTTGTAGTGCTTTTATCTCTCTGTAGAGGCCCGTCGGGGCAGAATGCTGAGCGGGAAGAGGCTCCCTGAGTGGGGGGCGGAGCTAGGCTGAGGTGGGGCCTATAAAAGCAGCCTCCCAGCCAGGCAGCGGCACAGGAGCCAGCGAACAGGGGAGTTTGCGTGGGAGAGTTCACATTGGAGGAGCAGGTATCTGGCTTTGCATCTGTCTTTGTGGATTTGTATCTGTCTTTGTAGTGCTTGTATCTCGCTGTAGAGGCCCGTCGGTGCAGACTGCTGAGCGGGCAGCGGCGCCCTGACTAGGGGGCGGAGCTAGGCTGAGGAGGGGCCTAGAAAAGCGGCCGCCCAACCAGGCAGCGGCACAGGAGCAAGCGAGCAGCGGCACAGGAGACAGCGAACAGGGGCATTTGCGTGGGAAGTTTCCCATTGGAGGAGCAGGTATTTGGATTTGCATCTGTCTTTGTGGATTTGCATCTGTCTTTGTAGTGCTTTTATCTCTCTGTAGAGGCCCGTCTGGGCAGACTGCTGAGCAGGAAGCGGCGCCCTGAGTAGGGGGCAGAACTAGGCTGAGGAGGGGCCTATAAAAGATGCCTCCCAGCCAGTCAGGGGCACAGGAGCCAGCGATCAGCGGTACAGGAGCAAGGGAAAAGGGGCGTTTGCGTGGGAGAGTTGCCATTGGAGGAGCAGGTATTTGGATTTGCATCTCTGTCTTTGTAGTGCTAGTATCTTTCTTTAGAGGCCCGTCGGGGCAGAATGCTGAGCGGGCAGAGGCGCCCTGAGTGGGGGGCGGAGCTAGGCTGAGGTGGGGCTATAATACCAGCCGCCCAGCCAGGCAGCGGCACAGGAGCCAGCAAACAGGGGAGTTTGTGTGGGAGAGTTCTCATTGGAGAAGCAGGTATTTGGATTTGCATCTGTCTTTGTGGATTTGCATCTGTCTTTGTAGTGCTTGTATTTCTCTGTAGAGGCCCGTCGGGGCAGACTGCTGAGAGGACAGCGGCGCCCTGAGTAGGGGGCGGAGCTAGGCTGAGGAGGGGCCTATAAAAGCGGCCGCCCAACCAGGCAGCGGCACAGGAGTCAGCGAACAGAGGAGTTTGCGTGGGAGAGTTCCCATTGGAGGAGCAGGTATTTGGATTTGCATCTGTCTTTGTGGATTTGCATCTGTCTTTGTAGTGCTTGTATCTCTCTGTAGAGGCGCGTCGGGGCAGACTGCTGAGCGGGCAGAGGCGCCCTAAGTAGGTGGCGGAGCTAGGCTGAGGAGGGGCCTATAAAAGCGTCCGCCCAGCCAGGCAGCGGCACAGGAGCCAGCGAACAGGGGAGTTTGCGTGGGAGAGTTCCCATTGGAGGAGCAGGTATCTGGATTTGCATCTGTCTTTGTGGATTTGTATCTGTCTTTGTAGTGCTTGTATCTCTTTGTAGAGGCCGTCGGTGCAGACTGCTGAGCGGGCAGCGGCGCCCTGACTAGGGGAGGGAGCTAGGCTGAGGAGGGGCCTAGAAAAGCGGCCGCCCAGCCAGGCAGCGGCACAGGAGACAGCAAGCAGCGGCACAGGAGACAGCGAACAGGGGCATTTGCGTGGGAGGGTTCCCATTGGAGGAGCAGGTATTTGGATGTGCATCTGTCTTTGTAGTGCTTGTATCTCTCTGTAGAGGCCCGTCGGGGCAGAATGCTGAGCGGGCAGAGGCTCCCTGAGTGGGGGGCCGAGCTAGGCTGAGGTGGGGCCTATAAAAGCAGCCGCCCAGCCAGGCAGCGGCACAGGAGCCAGCGAGCAGCGGCACAGGAGCCAGCTAACAGGGGAATTTGCGTGGGAGAGTTCCCATTGGCGGAGCAGGTATTTGGATTTGCATCTGTCTTTGTGGATTTGTATCTGTCTTTGTAGTGCTTGTATCTCTCTGTAGAGGCCCGTCGGTGCAGTCTGCTGTGCAGGCAGCGGCGCCCTGACTAGGGGGCGGAGCCAGGCTGAGGAGGGGCCTAGAAAAGCGGCCGCCCAGCCAGTAAGGGGCACAGGAGCCAGCGAGCAGCGGCACAGGAGCCAGGGAAAAGGGGCGTTTGCGTGGGAGAGTTCCCATTGGAGGAGCAGGTATTTGGCTTTGCATCTCTGTCTTTGTAGTGCTTGTATCTCTCTGTAGAGGCCCATCGGGGCAGACTGCTGAGCGGGCAGCGGCGCACTGAGTAGGGGGTGTAGCTAGGCTGAGGAGGGGCCTATAAAGCGGCCGCCCAGCCAGGCAGTGGCACAGCTGCGAACAGCGGCACAGGAGCCAAATACAGGGCGGCGAACAGGGGCGTTTGCGTGGGAGAGTTCCCATTGGAGGAGCAGTTATTTGGATTTGCATCTGTCTTGTAGTGCTTTTATCTCTCTTTAGAGGCCCGTCGGGGCAGAATGCTGAGCCGGCAGAGGCGCCCTGAGTGGGGGGTGGAGCTAGGCTGAGGTGGGGCCTATAATAGCAGCCGCCCAGCCAGGGAGCGGCACAGGAGCCAGCGAGAAGCGGCACAGGAGCCAGCTAACAGTGGAATTTCCGTGGGAGACTTCCCATTGGAGGAGCAGGTATTTGGTTTTGCATCTGTCTTTTTGGATTTTCATCTGTCTTTTAGTGCTTGTATCTCTCTATAGAGGCCCGTCAGGGCAGACTGCTGAGCGGGCAGCGGCGCACTGAGTAGGGGGCGGAGCTAGGCTAAGGAAGGGCCTATAAAAGCGGCCGCCCAGCTAGGCAGCGGCACAGGAGTCAGCGAACAGGGGAGTTTGCGTGGGATGTTCCCATGGGAGGAGCAGGTATATGGATTTGCATCTGTCTTTGTGGATGGCATCTGTCTTTGTAGTGCTTGTATCTCTCTGTAGAAGCCCGTCGGGGCAGACTGCTGAGCGGGCTGCGGCGCCCTGAGTAGGGGGCGGAGCTATGCTGAGGAGGGGCCTATAAAAGCGGCAGCCCAGCCAGGCAGCGGCACAGCTGTGAGCAGCGGTACAGGAGCCTGCGAACAGGGGACTTTGCGTGGGAGAGTTCCCATTGGAGGAGCAGGTATTTGGATTTGCATCTGTCTTTGTGGATTTGCATCTGTCTTTGTAGTGCTTCTATCTCTCTGTAGAGGCCCATCGGGGCAGACTGCTGAGCGGGCAGCGGCGCCCTGAGTAGGGGGCGGAGCTAGGCTGAGGAGGGGCCTATAAAAGCGGACGCCCAGCCAGGCGTAGGCACAGGAGCCAGCGAGCAGTGGCACAGAAGCCAGCGAACAGGGGCGTTTGCGTGGGAGAGTTGCCATTGGAGGAGCATGTATTTGGATTTGCATCTGTCTTTGTGGATTTCCATCTGTCTTTGTAGTGCTTGTATCTCTCTGTAGAGGCCCGTCGGGGCAGACTGCTGAGCGGGCTGGGGCGCCCTGAGTAGGGGGCGGAGCTAGGCTGAGGAGGGGCCTATAAAAGCGGCCGCCCAGCCAGGCAGCGGCACAGGAGCCAGCGAGCAGCGGCACAGGAACCAGCGAACAGGGGCATTTGCGTGGAAGAGTTCCCATTGGAGGAGCAGGTATTTGGATTTGCATCTTTCTTTGTGGATTTGTGTCTATCTTTCCAGTGCTTGTATCTCTCTGTAGAGGCCCGTCGGGGCAGACTGCTGAGCGTGCAGCAGCGCCCTGAGTAGGGGGCGGAGACAGGCTTAGAAGGGCATATAAAAGCGGCCGCCCAGTCAGGCAGCGGTACAGCTGCGAGCAGCGAACAGGGTGGCGAACAGGGGCGTTTGCGTGGGAGAGTTGCCATTGCAGGAGCATGAATTTGGATTTGCATCTGTCTTTGTGGATTTGCATCTGTCTTTGTAGTGCTTGTATCTCTCTGTAGAGGCCCGTCGGGGCAGACTGCTGAGCGGGCTGGGGCGCCCTGAGTAGAGGGCGGAGCTAGGCTGAGGAGGGGCCTATAAAAGCGGCCACCCATCCAGGCAGCGGCACAGGAGCCAGCGAGCAGCGGCACAGGAGCCAGTGAACAGGGGAGTTTGTGTGGGAGATTTCCCATTGGAGCAGCAGGTATTTGGATTTGCATCTGTCCTTGTGGATTTGCATCTGTCTATGTAGTGCTTGTATCTCTCTTTAGAGGCCCGTCGGGGCAGACTGCTGAGCGGGCAGCGGCGCACAGGGTAGGGGGCGGAGCTAGGCTGAGGAGGGGCCTATAAAAGCGACGGCCCAGTCAGGCAGCCGCACAGCTGCGAGCAGCGAACAAGGCGGCGAACAGGGGTGTTTGCGTGGGAGAATTCCCAGTGGAGGAGCAGGTATTTGGTTTTGCATCTCTGTCTTTGTAGTGCTTGTATCTCTCTGTAGAGGCCCGTCGGGGCAGACTCCTGAGCGGGCAGAGGTGCCCTGACTAGGGGGCGGAGCTAGGCTGAGGAGTGGCCTATAGAAGCGGCTGCCCAGCCAGGCAGCGGCACAGCTGCGAGCAGCGGTTCAGGAGCCAGCAAACAGGGAAGTTTGCGTGGGAGAGTTCACATTGGAGGAGCAGGTATTTGGATTTGCATGTCTGTCTTTGTAGTGCTTGTATCTCTCTGTAGAGTCCCCCGTGGCAGACTGCTGAGCGGGTAGCGGCGCCCTGTGTAGGGGGCGGAGCTAGGCTGAGGAGGGGCCTATAAAAGCGGCTCCCCAGCCAGGCAGCGGCACAGGAGCCAGCGAACAGGGGAGTTTGCGTGGGAGAGTTCCCATTGGAGGAGCAGGTATTTGGATTTGCACCTGTCTTTGTGGATTTACATCTGTCTTTGTAGTGCTTGTATCTCTCTGTAGAGGCCGGTCGGGGCAGTCTGCTGAGCGGGCAGCGGTGCCCAGAGTAGGTGGCGGAGCTAGGCTGAGGAGGGGCCTATAAAAGCGGCTGCCCAGCCAGGCAGCGGCACAGGAGCCAGCAAACAGGGCTGTGAACAGGGGAGTTTGCGTGGGAGAGTTCCCATTGGAGGAGCAGGTATTTGGATTGCATCTTTCTTTCTGGATTTGCGTCTATCTTTCCAGTGCTTGCATCTCTCTGTAGAGGCCCGTCGGGGCAGACTGCTGAGCGGGCAGCGGCGCCCTGAGTAGGGGGCGGAGCTAGGCTGAGGAGGGGCCTATAAAAGTGGCTGCCCAGCCAGGGAGCGGCACAGGAGCCAGCGAGCAGGGGGGTTTGCGTGGGAGAGTTCCCATTGGAGGAGCAGGTATTCGGACTTGCATCTCTGTCTTGGTAGGCTGAGGAGGGCATATAAAAGCGGCCGCCCAGCCAGGCAGCGGCACAGGAGCCAGCAAACAGGGCAGCGAACAGGGGAGTTTGCGACGGAGAGTTCCCATTGGAGGAACAGGTATTTGGATTTGCACCTGTCTTTGTGGATTTGCATTTGTATTTGTAGTGCTTGTATCACTCTGTAGAGGCCCGTCCTGGCAGTCTGCTGAGCGGGCAGCAGCGCCCTGAGTAGGGGGCGGAGATAGGATGAGGAGGGCATATAAAAGCGGCCGCCCAGCCAGGCAGCGGCACAGGAGGCAGCAAACAGAGCAGCGAACAGGGGAGTTTGCGACGGAGAGTTCCCATTGGAGGAACAGGTATTTGGATTTGCACCTGTCTTTGTGGATTTGCATTTGTATTTGTAGTGCTTGTATCTCTCTGTAGAGGCCCTTCGGGGCAGACTGCTGAGCGGGCAGCGGCGCCCTGAGTAGGGGGCGGAGATAGGATGAGGAGGGGCCTATAAAAGCATCCGCCCAGCCCTGCAGCGGCACAGGAGCCAGCGGACAGGGGCTTTTGCGTGGGAGAGTTCCCATTGGCGGAGCATGTATTTGGATTTGCATCTGTCTTTGTGGAAAAGCATCTGTCTTTGTAGTGCTTGTATCTCTCTCTAGAGGCCCGTCGGCGCAGACTGCTGAGCGGGCAGCGGTGACCTGAGTAGGGGGCGGAGCTAGGCTGAGGAGGGGCCTATAAAAGCGGCCACCCAGCCAGGCAGCGGCACAGGAGCCAGTGAGCAGCGGCACAGGAGCCAGTGAACAGGGGAGTTTGCATGGGAGAGTTCCCATTGGAGGAGCAGGTATTTGGATTTGCATCTTTTTAGTGGATTTGCATCTGTCTTTGTAGTGCTTGTATCTCTCTCTAGAGGCCCGTCGGGGCAGACTGCTGTGCGGGCAGCGGTGCCCAGAATAGGGGGCGGAGCTAGGCTGAGGAGGGGCCTATAAAAGCGGCCACCCAGCCAGGCAGCGGCACAGGAGCCAGTGAGCAGCGGCACAGGAGCCAGCGAACAGGGGAGTTTGCGTGGGAGGGTTCCCATTGGAGGAGCAGGTATTTGGATTTGCATCTGTCTTTGTGGATTTGCATCTGTCTTTGTAGTGCTTGTATCTCTCTGTAGAGGCCCGTCGGGGCAGACTGCTGAGCGGGCAGCGGCGCCCTGAGTAGGGGGCGGAGCTAGGCTGAGGAGGGGCCTATGAAAACGGCCGCTCTGCCTGGCAGCCGCACAGGAGCCAGCGAGCAGCGGCACAGGAGCCAGTGAACAGGGTCGTTTGCATGGGAGAATTCCCATTGGAGGAGCAGGTAATTGGATTTGCATCATTTTTGTGGATTTGCATCTGTCTTTGTAGTCCTTGTATATCTCTGTAGAGGCCCGTCGGGGCAGAATGCTGACAGGGCAGCGGCGCCCTGAGTAGGAGGCGGAGCTAGGCTGAGGAGGGGCCTATAAAAGCGACTGCCCATTCAGGAAGCGGCACAGGAGCCAGCGCACAGGGGCGTTTGCGTGGGAGAGTTCCCATTGGCGGATCATGTATTTGGATTTCCATCTGTCTTTGTGGAAAAGCATCTGTCTTTGTAGTGCTTGTATCTCTCTCTAGAGGCCCGTCGGCGCAGACTGCTGAGCGGGCAGCGGCGACCTGAGTAGGGGGCGGAGCTAGGCTGAGGAGGGGCCTATAAAAGCGGCCACCCAGCCAGGCAGCGGCACAGGAGCCAGTGAGCAGCGGCACAGGAGCCAGTGAACAGGGGAGTTTGCATGGGAGAGTTCCCATTGGAGGAGCAGGTATTTGGATTTGCATATTTTTTGTGGATTTGCATCTGTCTTTGTAGTGCTTGTATCTCTCTCTAGAGGCCCGTCGGGGCAGACTGCTGTGCGGGCAGCGGTGCCCAGAATAGGGGGCGGAGCTAGGCTGAGGAGGGGCCTATAAAAACGGCCACCCAGCCAGGCAGCGGCACAGGAGCCAGTGAGCAGCGGCACAGGAGGCAGCGAACAGGGGAGTTTGCGTGGGAGGGTTCCCATTGGAGGAGCAGGTATTTGGATTTGCATCTGTCTTTGTGGATTTGCATCTGTCTTTGTAGTGCTTGTATCTCTCTGTAGAGGCCCGTCGGGGCAGACTGCTGAGCGGGCAGCGGCGCCCTGAGTAGGGGGCGGAGCTAGGCTGAGGAGGGGCCTATGAAAACGGCCGCTCTGCCTGGCAGCCGCACAGGAGCCAGCGAGCAGCGGCACAGGAGCCAGTGAACAGGGTCGTTTGCATGGGAGAATTCCCATTGGAGGAGCAGGTATTTGGATTTGCATCATTTTTGTGGATTTGCATCTGTCTTTGTAGTCCTTGTATATCTCTGTAGAGGCCCGTCGGGGCATAATGCTGACAGGGCAGCGGCACCCTGAGTAGGAGGCGGAGCTAGGCTGAGGAGGGGCCTATAAAAGCGGCCGCCCAGCCAGGCAGCGGCACAGGAGCCAGCGAAGAGTGGAGTTTGTCTGGGAGCGTTCCCAGTGGAGGAGCAGGTATTTGGATTTTCATCACTGTCTTTGCAGTGCTTGTATCTCTCTGTAGAGGCACGTCAGGGCAGTCTGCTTAGCGGGCAGCGGCGCCCGGAGCACGGGGAGGAGCTAGGCTGAGGAGAGGCCTATAAAAGCGGCCGCCCAGCCAGGCGGCGGCTCAGGAGCCAGCGAGCAGTGGCACAGAAGCCAGCGAACAGGGGCGTTTGCGTGGGAGAGTTGCCATTGGAGGAGTATGTATTTGGATTTGCATCTGTCTTTGTGGATTTGCATCTGTCTTTGTAGTGCTTGTATCTCTCTATAGAGGCCCGTCGGGGCAGACTGCTGAGTGGGCAGCGGCGCCCAGAGTAGGAGGCGGAGCTAGGCTGAGGAGGGGCCTTTAAAAGCGGCCGCCCAGATAGGCAGCGGTACAGGAACCAGCAAACAGAGCGGCAAAAAGGGAGTTTGCGTGGGAGAGTTCCCATTGGAGGAGCAGGAATTTGGATTTGCATCTCTATTTGTGTATTTGCATCTGTCTTTGTAGTGCTTGTGTCTCTCTGTAGAGGCCCGTCGGGGCTGACTGCTGAGCGGGCAGCGGCGCCCAGAGTAGGAGGCGGAGCTAGGCTGAGGAGGGGCCTATAAAAGCGGCCACCCAGCGAGCAGCGGCACAGGAGCCAGCGAACAGTGGAGTTTGCGTGGGAGAGTTCCCATGGGAGGAGCAGGTATATGGATTTGCATCTGTCTTTGTGGATGGCATCTGTCTTTGTAGTGCTTGTGTCTCTCTGTAGAGGCCCGTCGGGGCAGACTGCTGAGCGGGCAGCGGCGCCGTGAGTAGGGGGCGGAGCTAGGCTGAGGAAGGGCCTATAAAAGCGGCTGCCCAGCCAGACAGCGGCACAGGAGCCAGCGAGCAGCGGCACAGGAGCCAGCGAACAGTGGAGTTTGCGTGGGAGAGTTCCCATGGGAGGAGCAGGTATATGGATTTGCATCTGTCTTTGTGGATGGCATTTGTCTTTGTAGTGCTTGTGTCTCTCTGTAGAGGCCGTCGGGGCAGACTGCTGAGCAGGCAGCTGCTCTCTGAGAAGGGGGCGGAGCTAGGCTGAGGAGGTGCCTATAAAAGCGGCCCCCCAGCCAGGCAGCGGCATAGAAGCCAGCGAGCAGCGGCACAGGAGCCAGCGAACAGTGCGGCGAACAGGGGAGATTGCGTGGGAGAGTTCCCATTGGAGGAGCAGGTATTTGGATTTGCATCTGTTTTGTGGATTTGCATCTGTCTTTGTTGTGCTTGTATCTCTCTGTAGAGGCCCGTCGGGGCAGACTGCTGAGCGGGCAGCGGCGCCCTGAGTAGGGGGCGGAGGTAGGCTGAGGAGGGGCTTATAAATCGGCCCCCAAGCCAAGCAGCGGCACAGGAGCCAGCAAACAGAGCGGTGAACAGGGAAGTTTGGGTGGGAGTGTTCCCATTGTAGGAGCAGGTATTTGGAATTGCATCTGTTTTGTGGATTTGCATCTGTCTTTGTTGTGCTTGTATCTCTCTGTAGAGGCCCGTCGGGGCAGACTGCTGAGCGTGTAGCGGCGCCCTGAGTAGGGGGCGGAGCTAGGCTGAGGAGGGACCTCTAAAAGCGGCCGCCCAGCCAGGCAGCGGCACAGAAGCCAGCTAACAGGGGAGATTGCGTGGGAGAGTTCCCATTGGAGGAGCAGGTATTTGGATTTGCATCTGTTTTGTGGATTTGCATCTGTCTTTGTAGTGCTTGTATCTCTCTGTAGAGGCCCGTCGGGGCAGACTGCTGAGCGGGCAGCGGTGCCCTGAGTAGCGGGCGGAGCTAGGCTGAGGAGGGGCCTATAAAAGCTGCCGCCCAGCCAGGCAGCGGCACAGGAGCCAGCTAACAGGGGAGTTTGCGTGGGACAGTTCCCATTGGAGGAGCAGGTATTTGGATTTGCATCTGTCTTTGTAGTGCTTGTACCTCTCTCTAGAGGCCCGTCGGGGCAGACTGCTGAGCGGGCAGCGGCGCCCTGAGTAGGGGGCGGAGTTATGCTGAGGAGGGGCCTTTAAAAGCGGCTGCCAAGCCAGGCAGCGGCACAGGAGCCTGCGAGCAGCAGCACAGGAGACAGTGAACAGGGGAGTTTGCATGGGAGAGTTCCAATTGGAGGAGCAGGTATTTGGATTTGCATCTGTCTTTGTAGTAGTTCTGTCTCTCTGTAGAGGCCCGTCGGGGCAGAATGCTGAGCGGGCAGCGGCGGCCTGAGTAGGGGGGCGGAGCTAGGCTCAGGAGGGGCCTATAAAAGCGGCCGCCCAGCCAGTCACGGGCACAGGAGACAGCGAGCAGCGGCACAGGAGCCAGGGAAAAGGGGCATTTGCTTGGGAGAGTTCCCATTGGACGAACAGGTATTTGGATTTGCATCTTTCTTTGTGGAAATGCATCTGTCTTTCAGGTGCTTGTATCTCTCCGTGGAGGCCAGTCGGGGCAGACTGCTGAGTGGGCAGCGGCGCTCTGAGTAGGGGGCGGAGTTATTGTGAGGAGAGGCTTATAAAAGCGGACGCCCAGCCAGGAAGCGGCACAGGAGCCAGGGAGCAGCGGCAAATGGGCCAGCGAACAGGGGACTTTGCGTGGGAGAGTTCCCATTGGAGGAGCAGATATTTTGGTTTGCATATCTGTCTTTGTAGGACTTGGATCTCTCTGTAGAGGCCCGTCGGGGCAGACTGCTGAGCGGGCAGCGGCGCCCTGCGTAGGGGGCGGAGCTAGGCTGAGGAGGGGCCTATAAAAGCGGACGCCCAGCCTGGAAGCGGCACAGGAGCCAGCGAGCAGCGGCACAGGAGCCAGCGAGAGGGGAGTTTGCGTGGGAGAGTTCCCATTGGAGGAGCAGGTATTTGGATTTGCATCTGTATTTGAGGATTTGCATCTCTCTTTGCAGTGTTTGTATCACTCTGTAGAGGCACGTCGGGGCAGCCTGCTGAGCGGGCAGCAGCGCCCTGAGTAGGGGGCGGAGTTATGCTGAGGAAGGGCCTTTAAAGGCGGCTGCCCAGCCAGGCAGCGGCACAGGAGCCTGCGAGCAGCGGCACAGGAGCCAGTGAACAGGGGAGATTGCGTGGGAGAGTTCCAATTGGAGGAGCAGGTATTTGGATTTGCATCTGCCTTTGTAGTAGTTGTATCTCTCTGTAGAGGCCCGTCGGGGCAGACTGCTGAGCGGGCAGCGGCGCCCTGAGTAGGGGGCGGAGCTAGACTGAGGAGGGGCCTATAAAAGCGGACGCCCAGCCAGGGAGCGGCACAGGAGCCAGCGAGCAGGGGGGTTTGCGTGGGAAAGTTCCCATTGCAGGAGCAGTTATTTGGATTTGCATCTGTCTTTGTGGATATCCATCTGTCTTTGTAGTGCTTGTATCTCTCTGTAGAGGCCCGTCGGGGCAGACTGCTGAGTGGGCAGGCGGCGCCCTGATTAGGGGGGCGGAGCTAGGCTGAGGAGGGGCCTATAAAAGCGGCCGCCCAGCCAGTCAGGAGCACAGGAGCCAGCGAGCAGCGGCACAGGAGCCAGGGAAAAGGGGCATTTGCTTGGGAGAGTTGCCATTGGAGGAACAGGTATTTGGATTTGCATCTGTCTTTGTGGATATCCATCTGTCTTTGTAGTGCTTGTATCTCTCTGTAGAGGCCCGTCGGGGCAGACTGCTGAGCGGGTAGCTGCGCCCTGAGTAGGCGGCGGAGCTAGGCTGAGGAGGGGACTATAAAAGTGGCCGCCCGGCCAGGCAGCAGAACAGGAGCGAGCAAACAGGGGAGTTTGCGTGGGAGTGTTCCCATTGGAGGAGCAGGTATTTGGATTTGCATCTGTCTTTGTGGATTTGCATCTGTCTAAGCAGTGCTTGTATCTCTCTGTAGAGGCCCGTCGGGGCAGACTGCTGAGCGTGTAGCGGCGCCCTGAGTAGGGGGCGGAGCTAGGCTGAGGAGGGACCTCTAAAAGCGGCCGCCCAGCCAGGCAGCGGCACAGCTGCGAGCAGCGGTTCAGGTGCCAGCAAAAAGGGGAGTTTGCGTGGGAGAGTTCACATTGGAGGAGCAGGTATTTGGATTTGCATCTCTGTCTTTGTAGTGCTTGTCTTTCTCTGTAGAGTCCCCTGTGGCAGACTGCTGAGCGGGTAGCGGCGCCCTGAGTAGGGGGCGGAGCTCGGCTGAGGAGGGGCCTTTAAAAGCGGCCGCCCAGCCAGGCAGCGGCACAGGAGCCTGCGAGCAGCGGCACAGGAACCAGTGAACAGGGGAGTTTGCGTGGGAGAGTTCCAATTGGAGGAGCAAGTATTTGGATTTGCATCTGCCTTTGTAGTAGTTGTATCTCTCTGTAGAGGCCCGTCGGGGCAGACTGCTGAGCGGGCAGCAGCGCCCTGAGTAGGGGGCGGAGCTAGACTGAGGAGGGGCCTATAAAAGCGGCCGCCCAGCCAGGGAGCAGCACAGGAGCCAGCGAGCAGGGCGGTTTGCGTGGGAAATTTCCCATTGCAGGAGCAGGTATTTGGATTTGCATCTGTCTTTGTGGATATCCATCTGTCTTTGTAGTGCTTGCATCTCTCTGTAGAGGCCCGTCGGGGCAGACTGCTGAGCGGGTAGCTGCGCCCTGAGTAGGGGGCGGAGCTAGGCTGAGGAGGGGACTATAAATGTGGCCGCCCGGCCAGGCAGCGGAACAGGAGCGAGCAAACAGGGGAGTTTGCGTGGGAGAGTTCCCATTGGATTAGCAGGTATTTGGATTTGCATCTCTGTCTTTGTAGTGCTTCTATCTTTCTGTAGAGGCCTGTCGGGGCAGATTGCTGAGCGGGTAGGGGCTCCCTGAGTAGGGGGCGGAGCTAGGCTGAGGAGGGGCCTATAAAAGCGGCCGCCCAGCCAGGCAGCAGCACAGGAGCCAGCGAACAGGGGAGTTTGCGTGGGAGAGTTCCCATTGGAGTAGCAGGTATTTGGATTTGCATTTGTCCATGTGGATTTGCATCTGTCTTTGTAATGCTTGTATCTCTCTTAGAGGCCCGTCGGGGCAGACTGCTGATCGGGCAGCGGCGCCCAGAGTAGGGCGCGGAGCTAGGCTGAGGAGGGGCCTATAAAAGCGGCCGCCCAGCCAAGCAGTGGCACAGGAGCCAGCGAGCAGCGGCACAGGAGGCAGCGAACAGGGGAGTTTGCGTGGGAGAGTTCCCATTGGAGGAGCAGGTATTTGGATTTCCGTCTGTCTTTGTGGAATTGCACTTGACTTTGTAGTTCTTGTAACTCTCTGTAGATTCCCGTCGGGGCAGTCTGCTGAGCGGGCAGCGGCGCCCTGAGTAGAGGGCGGAGAAAGGCTGAGAAGGGGCCTATAAAAGCGGCCGCTCTGCCTGGCAGATGCACAGGCGACAGCGAGCAGTGGCACAGGAGCCAGTGAACAGGGGAGTTTGCATGGGAGAGTTCCCATTGCAGGAGCAGGTATATGGATTTGCATCTGTCTTTGTGGATGGCATCTGTCTTTGTAGTGCTTGTATCTCTCTGTAGAGGCCGGTTGGGGCAGACTGCTGAGCGGGCAGCGGCGCCCTGAGTAGAGGGCGGAGAAAGGCTGAGAAGGGGCCTATAAAAGCGGCCGCTCTGCCTGGCAGATGCACAGGCGACAGCGAGCAGCGGCACAGGAGCCAGGGAAAAGGGGCATTTGCTTGGGAGAGTTGCCATTGTAGGAGCAGGTATTTGGAATTGCATCTGTCTTTGTGCATTTGCATCTGTCTTTGTAGTGCTTGTACCTCTCTCTAGAGGCCCGTCGGGGCAGACTGCTGAGCGGACAGCGGCGCCCTGAGTAGGGGGCGGAGCTACGCTGAGGAGGGGCCTATAAAAGCGGCCGCCCAGCCAGGCAGCGGCACAGGAGCCAGCTAACAGGGGAGTTTGCGTGGGACAGTTCCCATTGGAGGAGCAGGTATTTGGATTTGCATCTGTCTTTGTAGTGCTTGTACCTCTCTCTAGAGGCCCGTCGGGGCAGACTGCTGAGCGGGCAGCGGCGCCCTGAGTAGGGGGCGGAGTTATGCTGAGGAGGGGCCTTTAAAAGCGGCTGCCAAGCCAGGCAGCGGCACAGGAGCCTGCGAGCAGCAGCACAGGAGACAGTGAACAGGGGAGTTTGCATGGGAGAGTTCCAATTGGAGGAGCAGGTATTTGGATTTGCATCTGTCTTTGTAGTAGTTCTGTCTCTCTGTAGAGGCCCGTCGGGGCAGAATGCTGAGCGGGCAGCGGCGGCCTGAGTAGGGGGGCGGAGCTAGGCTCAGGAGGGGCCTATAAAAGCGGCCGCCCAGCCAGTCACGGGCACAGGAGACAGCGAGCAGCGGCACAGGAGCCAGGGAAAAGGGGCATTTGCTTGGGAGAGTTCCCATTGGACGAACAGGTATTTGGATTTGCATCTTTCTTTGTGGAAATGCATCTGTCTTTCAGGTGCTTGTATCTCTCCGTGGAGGCCAGTCGGGGCAGACTGCTGAGTGGGCAGCGGCGCTCTGAGTAGGGGGCGGAGTTATTGTGAGGAGAGGCTTATAAAAGCGGACGCCCAGCCAGGAAGCGGCACAGGAGCCAGGGAGCAGCGGCAAATGGGCCAGCGAACAGGGGACTTTGCGTGGGAGAGTTCCCATTGGAGGAGCAGATATTTTGGTTTGCATATCTGTCTTTGTAGGACTTGGATCTCTCTGTAGAGGCCCGTCGGGGCAGACTGCTGAGCGGGCAGCGGCGCCCTGCGTAGGGGGCGGAGCTAGGCTGAGGAGGGGCCTATAAAAGCGGACGCCCAGCCTGGAAGCGGCACAGGAGCCAGCGAGCAGCGGCACAGGAGCCAGCGAGAGGGGAGTTTGCGTGGGAGAGTTCCCATTGGAGGAGCAGGTATTTGGATTTGCATCTGTATTTGAGGATTTGCATCTCTCTTTGCAGTGTTTGTATCACTCTGTAGAGGCACGTCGGGGCAGCCTGCTGAGCGGGCAGCAGCGCCCTGAGTAGGGGGCGGAGTTATGCTGAGGAAGGGCCTTTAAAAGCGGCTGCCCAGCCAGGCAGCGGCACAGGAGCCTGCGAGCAGCGGCACAGGAGCCAGTGAACAGGGGAGATTGCGTGGGAGAGTTCCAATTGGAGGAGCAGGTATTTGGATTTGCATCTGCCTTTGTAGTAGTTGTATCTCTCTGTAGAGGCCCGTCGGGGCAGACTGCTGAGCGGGCAGCGGCGCCCTGAGTAGGGGGCGGAGCTAGACTGAGGAGGGGCCTATAAAAGCGGACGCCCAGCCAGGGAGCGGCACAGGAGCCAGCGAGCAGGGGGGTTTGCGTGGGAAAGTTCCCATTGCAGGAGCAGTTATTTGGATTTGCATCTGTCTTTGTGGATATCCATCTGTCTTTGTAGTGCTTGTATCTCTCTGTAGAGGCCCGTCGGGGCAGACTGCTGAGTGGGCAGGCGGCGCCCTGATTAGGGGGGCGGAGCTAGGCTGAGGAGGGGCCTATAAAAGCGGCCGCCCAGCCAGTCAGGAGCACAGGAGCCAGCGAGCAGCGGCACAGGAGCCAGGGAAAAGGGGCATTTGCTTGGGAGAGTTGCCATTGGAGGAACAGGTATTTGGATTTGCATCTGTCTTTGTGGATATCCATCTGTCTTTGTAGTGCTTGTATCTCTCTGTAGAGGCCCGTCGGGCAGACTGCTGAGCGGGTAGCTGCGCCCTGAGTAGGCGGCGGAGCTAGGCTGAGGAGGGGACTATAAAAGTGGCCGCCCGGCCAGGCAGCAGAACAGGAGCGAGCAAACAGGGGAGTTTGCGTGGGAGTGTTCCCATTGGAGGAGCAGGTATTTGGATTTGCATCTGTCTTTGTGGATTTGCATCTGTCTAAGCAGTGCTTGTATCTCTCTGTAGAGGCCCGTCGGGGCAGACTGCTGAGCGTGTAGCGGCGCCCTGAGTAGGGGGCGGAGCTAGGCTGAGGAGGGACCTCTAAAAGCGGCCGCCCAGCCAGGCAGCGGCACAGCTGCGAGCAGCGGTTCAGGTGCCAGCAAAAAGGGGAGTTTGCGTGGGAGAGTTCACATTGGAGGAGCAGGTATTTGGATTTGCATCTCTGTCTTTGTAGTGCTTGTCTTTCTCTGTAGAGTCCCCTGTGGCAGACTGCTGAGCGGGTAGCGGCGCCCTGAGTAGGGGGCGGAGCTCGGCTGAGGAGGGGCCTTTAAAAGCGGCCGCCCAGCCAGGCAGCGGCACAGGAGCCTGCGAGCAGCGGCACAGGAACCAGTGAACAGGGGAGTTTGCGTGGGAGAGTTCCAATTGGAGGAGCAAGTATTTGGATTTGCATCTGCCTTTGTAGTAGTTGTATCTCTCTGTAGAGGCCCGTCGGGGCAGACTGCTGAGCGGGCAGCAGCGCCCTGAGTAGGGGGCGGAGCTAGACTGAGGAGGGGCCTATAAAAGCGGCCGCCCAGCCAGGGAGCAGCACAGGAGCCAGCGAGCAGGGCGGTTTGCGTGGGAAATTTCCCATTGCAGGAGCAGGTATTTGGATTTGCATCTGTCTTTGTGGATATCCATCTGTCTTTGTAGTGCTTGCATCTCTCTGTAGAGGCCCGTCGGGGCAGACTGCTGAGCGGGTAGCTGCGCCCTGAGTAGGGGGCGGAGCTAGGCTGAGGAGGGGACTATAAATGTGGCCGCCCGGCCAGGCAGCGGAACAGGAGCGAGCAAACAGGGGAGTTTGCGTGGGAGAGTTCCCATTGGATTAGCAGGTATTTGGATTTGCATCTCTGTCTTTGTAGTGCTTCTATCTTTCTGTAGAGGCCTGTCGGGGCAGATTGCTGAGCGGGTAGGGGCTCCCTGAGTAGGGGGCGGAGCTAGGCTGAGGAGGGGCCTATAAAAGCGGCCGCCCAGCCAGGCAGCAGCACAGGAGCCAGCGAACAGGGGAGTTTGCGTGGGAGAGTTCCCATTGGAGTAGCAGGTATTTGGATTTGCATTTGTCCATGTGGATTTGCATCTGTCTTTGTAATGCTTGTATCTCTCTTAGAGGCCCGTCGGGGCAGACTGCTGATCGGGCAGCGGCGCCCAGAGTAGGGCGCGGAGCTAGGCTGAGGAGGGGCCTATAAAAGCGGCCGCCCAGCCAAGCAGTGGCACAGGAGCCAGCGAGCAGCGGCACAGGAGGCAGCGAACAGGGGAGTTTGCGTGGGAGAGTTCCCATTGGAGGAGCAGGTATTTGGATTTCCGTCTGTCTTTGTGGAATTGCACTTGACTTTGTAGTTCTTGTAACTCTCTGTAGATTCCCGTCGGGGCAGTCTGCTGAGCGGGCAGCGGCGCCCTGAGTAGAGGGCGGAGAAAGGCTGAGAAGGGGCCTATAAAAGCGGCCGCTCTGCCTGGCAGATGCACAGGCGACAGCGAGCAGTGGCACAGGAGCCAGTGAACAGGGGAGTTTGCATGGGAGAGTTCCCATTGCAGGAGCAGGTATATGGATTTGCATCTGTCTTTGTGGATGGCATCTGTCTTTGTAGTGCTTGTATCTCTCTGTAGAGGCCGGTTGGGGCAGACTGCTGAGCGGGCAGCGGCGCCCTGAGTAGAGGGCGGAGAAAGGCTGAGAAGGGGCCTATAAAAGCGGCCGCTCTGCCTGGCAGATGCACAGGCGACAGCGAGCAGCGGCACAGGAGCCAGGGAAAAGGGGCATTTGCTTGGGAGAGTTGCCATTGGAGGAACAGGTATTTGGATTTGCATCTGTCTTAATGGATATCCATCTGTCTTTGTAGTGCTTGTATCTCTCTGTAGAGGCCCGTCAGGGCAGACTGCTGAGCGGGCAGCGACGCCCAGAGTAGGGGGCGGAGCTAGGCTGAGGAGGGGCCTATAAAAGCGGCCGCCCAGCCAGGCAGCGGCACAGGAGCCAGCAAGCCGCGGCACAGAAGCCAGCGAACAGGGGAGATTGCGTGGGAGAGTTCCGATTGGAGGAGCAGGTATTTGGATTTGCATCTGTCTTTGCGGATTTGCATCTGTCTTTGTAGTGCTTGTATCTCTCTGTAGAGGCCCGTCAGGGCAGACTGCTGAGCGGGCAGCGGCGCCCAGAGTAGGGGGCGGAGCTAGGCTGAGGAGGGGCCTATAAAAGCGGCCGCCCCGCCAGGCAGCGGCGCAGGAGCCAGCAAGCAGCGGCACAGAAACCAGAGAACAGGGGCGTTTCCGTGGGAGAGTTCTCATTGGAGGAGCAGGTATTTGGATTTGCATCTCTCTTTGTGGATTTGCATCTGTCTTTGTAGTGCTTGTATCTCTCTGTAGAGGCCCGTCGCGGCAGACTACTGAGCGGGCAGCGGTGCCCTGAGTAGGGGGCGGAGCTAGGCTGAGGAGAGGCCTATAAAAGCGGCCACCCATTCAGGCAGCGGAAGAGAAGCCAGCGAACCGGGGCGTTTGCGTGGGAGAGTTCCCATTGGAGGAGCAGGTATTTGGATTTGCATCTGTCTTTGTGGATTTGCATCTGTCTTTGTAGTGCTTGTATCTCTCTCTAGAGGCCCGTCGGCGCAGACTGCTGAGCGGGCAGCTGCGCCCTGAGTAGGGGGCGGATCTAGGCTGAGGAGGGGCCTATAAAAGCGGCCACCCAGCCCGGCAGCGGCACAGGAGTCAGCGAACAGGGGAGTTTGCGTGGGAGAGTTCCCATTGGAGGAGCAGGTATTTGGATTTCCGTCTTGCTTTGTGGAATTGCATTTGTCTTTGTAGTTCTTGTAACTCTCCATAGATGCCCGTCGGGGCAGTCTGCTGAGCGGGCAGCGGCGCCCTGAGTAGAGGGCGGAGAAAGGCTGAGAAGGGGCCTATAAAAGCGGCCGCTCTGCCTGGCAGATGCACAGGCGACAGCGTGCAGTGGCACAGGAGCCAGTGAACAGGGGAGTTTGCATGGGAGAGTTCCCATTGGAGGAGCAGGTATATGGATTTGCATCTGTCTTTGTGGATGGCATCTGTCTTTGTAGTGCTTGTATCTCTCTATAGAGGCCGGTCGGGGCAGACTGCTGAGAGGGCAGCGGCGCCCTGTGTAGGGGGCGGAAATAGGCTGAGGAAGAGCCTATAAAAGCGGCCGCCAAGCCAGGCGGCGGCGCAGGAACCAGCAAACAGGGCGGTGAACAGGGGCGTTTGCGTGGGAGTGTTGCCATTGGAGGAGCAGGAATTTGGATTTGCATCTGTCTTTGTGTATTTCATCTGTCTTTGTAGTGCTTGTATTTTTCTATAGAGGCCCGTCGGGGCAGACTGCTGAGCGGGCAGCGGCGCCCTGTGTAGGGGACGGAAATAGGCTGAGGAAGAGCCTATAAAAGCGGCGGCCCAGCTAGGTGGCGGCTCAGGAGCCAGCGAGGAGTGGCACAGAAGCCAGTGAACAGGAGCGTTTGCGTGGGAGATTTCCCATTGGAGGAGCAGGTATTTGGATTTGCATCTGTCTTTGTGGATTTGCACCTGTCTTTGTAGTGCTTGTATCTCTCTGTAGATGCCCGTCGGGGCAGACTGCTGAGCGGGCAGCGGTGACCTGAGTGGGGGGCGGAGCTAGGCTGAGGAGGGGCCTATAAACGCGGCCGCCCATCCAGGCAGCAGCAAAGGAGCCAGCGAACAGGGGAGTTGGTGTGGGAGAGTTCCCATTGGAGGAGCAGGTATTTGGATTTGCATCTGTCTTTGTGGATTTGCATCTCTCTTTGTAGTGCTTGCATCTCTCTACAGAGGCCCGTCGGCGCAGACTGCTGAGCGGGCAGCGGCGCCCTGAGTGGGGGGCGGAGCTAGGCTGAGGAGGGGCCTATAAAAGCGGCCGCCCAGCCCTGCAGCGGCACAGGAGCCAGCGAACAGGGTTGGGAACAGGGGAGTTTGTGTGGAGAGTTCCCATTGGAGGAGCAGGTATTTGGATTTGCATCTGTCTTTTTGTATTTGCGTCTGTCTTTGTAGTGCTTGTATCTCTCTGTAGAGGCCCGTCGGGGCAGACTGCTGAGCGGGCAGCGGCGCCCTGAGTAGGGGTCGGAGCTAGGCTGAGGAGGGGCCTATAAAAGCCGCTGCCCAGCCAGGCAGCGGCACAGGAGCCCGTGAGCAGCGGCACAGGAGCTAGCGAACAGGGGAGTTTGCATGGGAGAGTTGCCATTGGAGGAGCAGGTTTTTGGATTTGCATCTGTCTTTGTGGATTTGCATCTGTCTTTGTAGTGCTTGTATCTCTCTGTAGAGGCCCGTCGGGGCAGACTGCTGAGCGGGCAGCGGCGCCCTGAGTAGGGGGCGGAGTTAGGCTGAGGAGGGGCCTATAAAAGCGGCCGCCCAGCCAGGCAGCGGCAAAGCTGCGAGCAGCGGTACAGGAGCCGGCGAACAGGGGACTTTGCGTGGGAGAGTTCCCATTGGAGGAGCAGGTATTTGGATTTGCATCTGTCTTTGTGAATTTGCATCTGTCTTTGTAGTGCTTGTATCTCTCTGTAGAGGCCCGTCGGGGCAGACTGCTGAGCGGGCTGCGGCGCCCTGAGTAGGGGTCGGAGCTAGGCTGAGGAGGGGCCTATAAAAGCGGCCACCCAGCCAGGCAGCGGCACAGGAGCCAGCGAGCAGCGGCACAGGAGCCAGCGAAGAGGGGCGTTTTCGTGGGCGAGTTCCCATTGGAGGAGCAGGTATTTGGATTTGCATCTGTCTTTGTGGATAAGCATCTGTTTTTGTAGTGCTTGTATCTCTCTCTAGAGGCCCGTCGGCGCAGACTGCTTAGCGGGCAGCGGCGACCTGAGTAGGGGTCGGAGCTAGGCTGAGGAGGGGCCTATACAAGCGGCCGCTCGCCTTGGCAGCGGCACAGGAGCCAGTGAGCAGCGGCACAGGAGCCAGTGAACAGGGGAGTTTGCATGGGAGAGTTCCCATTGGAGGAGCAGGTATTTGGATTTGCATTTTTTTGTGGATTTGCATCTGTCTTTGTAGTGCTTGTATCTCTCTGTAGATGCCCGTCGCGTCAGTCTGCGGAGCAGGCAGCGGCGCCCTGAGTAGGGGGCGGAGCAAGGCTGAGAAGGGGCCTATAAAAGCGGCCGCTCTGCCTGGCAGATGCACAGGAGCTAGCGAGCAGCGGCACAGGAGCCAGTGAACAGGGGACTTTGAATGGGAGAGTTCCCATTGGAGGAGCATTTATTTGGATTTGCATCTGTCTTTGTGGATTTGCATTTGTCTTTGTAGTGCTTGTATCTCTCTATAGAGGCTCGTCGGGGCAGACTGCTGAGCGGGCTCCGGCGCCCTGAGTAGGGGGCGGAGCTAGGCTGAGGAGGGGCCTATAAAAGCGGCCGCTCTGCCAGGCAGCGGCACAGGACCCGGCGAACAGGGGACTTTGCGTGGGAGAGTTCCCATTGGAGGAGCAGGTATTTGGATTTGCATCTGTCTTTGTGGTTTTGCATTTGTCTTTGTAGTGTTTGTATCTCTCTGTAGATGCCCGTCGGGGCAGTCTGCTGAGCAGGGGCCTATAAAAGCGGCCGCTCTGCCTGGCAGATGCACAGGAGCTAGCGAGCAGCGGCACAGGAGCCAGTGAACAGGAGACTTTGAATGGGAGAGATCCCATTGGAGGAGGAGGTATTTGGATTTGCATCTTATTGTGGATAAGCATCTGTCTTTGTAGTGCTTGTATCTCTCTCTAGAGGCCCGTCGGCGCAGACTGCTTAGCGGGCAGCTGCGACCTGAGTAGGGGACGGAGCTAGGCTGAGGAGGGGCCTATAAAATCGGCCGCCCAGCCAGGCAGCGGCACAGAAGCCAGCAAACAGAGCGGTAAAGAGGGGAGTTTGCGTGGGAGTGTTCCCATTGGAGGAGCAGGTATTTGGATTTGCATCTTTCTTGTAGTGCTTGTATCTCTCTGTATAGGCCCGTCGGGGCAGTCTGCTGAGCGGGCAGCGGCGGCCTCAGTAGGGGGCGGAGCTAGGCTGAGGAGGAGCCTATAAAAGCGGCCGCCCAGCCAGTCAGCGGCACAGGAGCCAGCGAGCAGCGGCACAGGAGCCAGCGAACAGGGCGGAGAACAGGGGATATTGCGTGGGAGAGTTCCCATTGGAGGAGCAGGTAGTTGGATTTGCATCTGTCTTTGTGGATTTCCAATTTTCTTTGTAGTGCTTGTATATCTCTGTAGAGGCCCGTCGGGGCAGACTGCTGAGCGGGCTGTGGAGCCCTGAGTAGGGGGCGGAGCTAGGCTGAGGAGGGGCCTATAAAAGCTGCCGCCCAGCCAGGCTGCGGCACAGGAGCCAGCGAGCAGCGGCACAGGAGCAATCGAACAGGGGAGTTTGCGTGGAGAGTTCGCATTGGAGGAGCAGGTATTTGGATTTGCATCTGTCTTGTAGTGCTTTTATCTCTGTGTAGAGGCCCGTCGGGGCAGTCTGCTGAGCGAGTAGCGGCGCCCTGATTAGGGGGCGGAGCTACGCTGAGGAGGAGCCTATAAAAGCGGCCGCCCAGCCAGGCAGCGGCACAGGAGCCAGCGAGCAGCGGCACAGGAGCCAGCGAACAGGGCGGCGAACAGGGGAGATTGCGTGGGAGAGTTCCCATTGGAGAAGCATTTATTTGGATTTGCATCTGTCTTTGTAGTGCTTGTAACTCTCTGCAGAGGCCCGTCTGGGCAGACTGCTGAGAGGGCAGCGGCGCCCTGGGTAGGGGGCTGAGCTAGGCTGAGGAGGGGCCTATAAAAGCAGCCGCCCAGCCAGGCAGTGGCACAGGTGCTTGAGAACAGGGGAGTTTGCGTGGGAGAGTTCCCATTGGAGGAGCAGGTATTTGGATTGCATCTCTCTTTGTGGATTTGCATCTGTCTTTGTAGTGCTTGTATCTCTCTGTAGAGGCCCGTCGGGGCAGACTGCTGAGCGCGCAGCTGCGCCGTGAGTAGGGGGCGGAGCTAGGCTGAGGAAGGGCCTATAAAAGCGGCTGCCCAGCCAGGCAGCGGCACAGGAGCCAGCTAGCAGCGTTACAGGAGGCAGCGAACAGGGGAGTTTGCGTGGGAGAGCTCCCATTGGAGGAGCAGGTATTTGGATTTCCATCTGTCTTTTTGGATTTGCATTTGTCTTGAAGTGCTTGTATCTCGCTGTAGATGCCCGTCGGGGCAGTCTGCTGAGCGGGCAGCTGTGCCCTGAGTAGAGGGCGGAGAAAGGCTGAGATGGGGCCTATAAAAGCGGCCGCTCTGCCTGGCAGATGCACAGGAGCCAGCGAGCAGCGGCACAGGAGCCAGTGAACAGGGGAGTTTGCATGGGAGAGTTCCCGTTGGAGGAGCAGGTATTTGGATTTGCAAAATTTTTGTGGATTTGCATCTGTCTTTGTAGTGCTTGTATCTCTCTGTAGAGGCCCGTCGGGGCAGACTGCTGAGCGGCAGCGGTGCCCTGAGTAGGGGGCGGAGCTAGGCTGATGAGGGGCCTATAAAAGCGGCCGCCCAGCCAGGCAGCGGCACAGGAGCCAGCGAACATACAGAGACATACAAGCACTACAAAGACAGATGCAAATCCACAAAGACAGATGCAAATCCAAATACCTGCTCCTCCAATGGAACTCTCCCACGGAAACTCCCCTATTCGCCGCCCTGTTTGCTGGTTCCTGTGCAGCTGCCTGGCTTGGGGGCCGCTTTTATAGGCCCCTCCTCAGCCTAGCTCCGCCCCCTACTCAGGGCGCCGCTGCCCGCTCCGCAGTCTGACCCGACGGGCCTCTACAGAGAGATTCAAGCACTACAAAGACAGATGCAAATCCACAAAGACAGATGCAAATCCAAATACCTGCTCCTCCAATGGGAACTCTCCCACCCAAATTCCCCTGTTAGCTGGCTCCTGTGCCGCTGCTGGCTGGCTCCTGTGCCGCTGCCTGGCTGGGCAGCCGCTTTTATAGGCTCCTCCTCAGCCTAGCTCCGCCCCCTACTCAGAGAGCCGCTGCCCGCTCAGCAGTCTGCCCCGACGGGCCTCTACAGAGAGATACAAGCACTACAAAGACAGATGCAAATCCACAAAACAGATGCAAATCCAAATACCTGCTCCTCCAATGGGAACTCTCCCGCGTAATCTCCCCTGTTCTCCGTCCTGTTCGCTGGCTCCTGTGCCGCTGCTCGCTGGCTCCTCTGCCGCTGCCTGGCTGGGTGACCGCTTTTATAGGCCCCTAATCAGCCTAGCTCCGCCCCCTACTCAGGGCGCCGCTGCCCGCTCAGCAGTCTGCCCCGACGGGCCTCTACAGAGAGATACAAGCACTAAAAAGACAGACGCAAATACAAAAAGACAGTTGCAAATCCAAATACCTGCTCCTCCAATGGGAACTCTCCCACACAAACTCCCCTGTTCGCAACCCTGTTCGCTGGCTCCTGTGCCGCTGCCTGGCTGGGTGGCCGGTTTTATAGGCCCCTCCTCAGCCTAGCTCCGCCCCCTCTCAGGTCACCGCTGCCAGCTCAGCAGTCTGCCCCGACGGGCCTCTACAGAGAGATACAAGCTCTACAAAAACAGATGCAAATCCACAAAGACAGATGCATATCCAAATACCTGCTCCTCCAATGGGAACTATCCCACGCAAACTCCCCTGTTCGCAGCCCTGTTTGTTGGTTCCTGTGCCGCTGCCTGGCTTGGGGGCCGCTTTTATAGGCCCCTCCTCAGCCTAGCTGCGCCCCCTACTCAGGGCACCGCTGCCCGCTCAGCAGTCTGCCCCGACGGGCCTCTACAGGGAGATACAAGCACTACAAAGACTGATGCCAATCCACAAAGACAGAGGCAAATCCAAATATCTGCTCCTCCAATGGGAACTCTCCCACGCAAACTCCCCTGTTCACAGCCCTGTTTTCTGTCTCCTGTGCCGCTGCCTGGCTGGGTGCCGCTTTTATAGGCCCCTCCTCAGCCTAGCTCCGCCCCCTACTCAGGGCACCGCTGCCCGCTCAGCAGTATGCCCCGACGGGCCTCTACAGAGAGACGCAAGCACTACAAAGACAGATGCAAATCCACAAAGACAGAGGCAAATCCAAATACCTGCTCCTCCAATGGGAACTCTCCCACACAAAGTCCCCTGTTCGCCGGCTCCTGTACTGCTGCTCGCAGCTGTGCCCCTGTTTGGCTGGGCGGCCACTTTTATAGGCCCCTCCTCAGCCTAGCTCCGCCCCCTACGCAGGGCGCCACAGCCCGCTCAGCAGTCTGCCCCGACGGGCCTCTACAAAGAGATACAAGCACTACAAAGACAGATGCAAATCCACAAAAATGATGCAAATCCAAATACCTGCTCCTCCAATGGGAACGCTCCCAGGCATACTCCACTGTTCTCTGGCTCCTGTGCCGCTGCCTGGCTGGGCGGCCTCGTTTATAGGCCCCTCCTCAGCCTAGCTCCACCCCCTACTCAGGGCGCCGATGCCCGCTCAGCAGTCTGCCCTGACGGGCCTCTACAGAGAGATACAAGCACTACAATGAATGATGCAAATCCACAAAGACAGGGGCATATCCTAATACCTGCTCCTCCAATGGGAACTCTCCCACGCAAACTGTCCTGTTTGCTGGCTCCTGTGCCGCTGCCTGGCTGGGCGGCCGCTTTTATAGGCCCCTCCTCAGCCTAGCTCCGCCCCCTACTCAGGGCGCCGCTGCCGGCTCAGCAGTCTGCCCCGACGGGCCTCTACAGAGAGATACAAGCACTGCAAAGACAGATGCAAATCAACAAAGACAGATGCAAATAAAATACCTGATCCTCCAATGGGAACTCTCCCACGCAAACTCCGCTGCTCGCTGGCTCCTGTGCGGCTGCTCGCTGGCTCCTGTGCCGCTTCCTGGCTGGGCGGCCGATTTCTAGGCCCCTCCTCAGCCTAGCTCCACCCCCTACTCAGGGCGCCGCTGCCCGCTCAGCGGTCTGTCCCGACTGGCCTCTACAGTGAGATACAAGCACTACAAAGACACATGCAAATCCACAAAGACAGATGCAAATCCAAATACCTGCTCCTCCAATGGGAACTCTCCCACACAAACTCCCCTGTTCGCTGGCTCCTGTTTGCTGGCTCCTGTGCCGCTGCCTGGCTGGGCGGCCGCTTTTATAGGCCCCTCCTCAGCCTAGCTCCGCCCCCTACTCAGGGCGCCGCTGCCGGCTCAGCAGTCTGTCCCATCGGGCCTCTACAGAGAGATACAAGCACTAGAAAGACAGATGCAAATTCACAAAGACAGATGCAAATCCAAATACCTGCTCCTCCAATGGGAGCACTCCCAAGCAAACTGCCCTGTTCGCCGCCCTGTTCACTGCTCGCAGCTGTGCCGCTGCCTGGCTGGGCGGCCGCTTTTATAGGCCCCTCCTCAGCCTAGCTCCGCCCCTTACTCAGGGCGCTGTTTTCCGCTCAGCAGTCTGCCCCGACGGGCCTCTACAGAGAGATACAAGCACTACAAAGACAGAGATGGAAATACAAATACCTGCTCCTCCAATGGGAACTCTCCCACGCAAACTCCCCTGTTCGCTGGCTCCCGTGCCGCTGCCTGGCTGGGCGGCCGCTTTTATAGGCCCCTCCTCAGCCTAGCTCCGCCCCCTACTCAGGGCGCCGCTGCCCGCTCAGCAGTCTGCCACGAGGGACTCTACAGAGTGATAGGTATCAGAGGGGTAGCCGTGTTAGTCTGGTTCTGTAGAAGCAGCAAAGAATCCTGTGGCACCTTGTAGACTAACAGACGTTTTGCAGCATGAGCTTTCGTGGGTGAATACCCACTTCTTCAGATGCAAGTGGTGGAAATTTCCTGGGGCAGGTATATATAAGCAAGCAAGAAGCAAGCTAGAGATAACGACGTTAGATCAATTAGGGTGGATGAGGCCCTGTTCTAGCAGTTGAGGTGTGAAAACCAAGGGAGGAGAAACTGGTTCTGTAATTGGCAAGTCATTCACAGTCTTTGTTTAGTCCTGAGCTGATGGTGTCAAATTTTGCAGATGAACTGGAGCTCAGCAGTTTCTCTTTGAAGTCTGGTCCTAAAGTTTTTTTGCTGTAGGATGGCCACCTTAAGATCTGCTACTGTGTGGCCAGGGAGGTTGAAGTGTTCTCCTACAGGTTTTTGTATATTGCCATTCCTAATGTCTGATTTGTGTCCATTTATCCTTTTCCTTAGAGACTGTCCAGTTTGGCCCATGTACATAGCAGAGGGGCATTGCTGGCATATGATGGCATATATTACATTGGTGGAAGTGCAGGTGAATGAACCGGTGATGTTGTGGCTGATCTGGTTTGGTCCTGTGATGGTGTTGCTGGTGTAGATATGTGGACAGAGTTGGCATCGAGGTTTGTTGCATGGATTGGTTCCTGAGCTAGAGTTACTATGGTGCGGTGTGCAGTTGCTGGTGAGAATATGCTTCAGGTTGGCAGGTTGTCTGTGGGCGAGAACTGGTCTGCCACCCAAGGCCTGTGAAAGTGTGGGATCATTGTCCAGGATGGGTTGTAGATCCCTGATGATGCGTTGTAGGGTTTTTAGCTGGGGACTGTATGTGATGGCCAGTGGAGTCCTGTTGGTTTCTTTCTTGGGTTTGTCTTCCAGTAGGAGGCTTCTGGGTACACGTCTGGCTCTGTTGATCTGTTTCCTTATTTCCTCGTGTGGGTACTGTAGTCTTGAGAATGCTTGGTGGAGATTTTCTAGGTGTTGGTCTCTGTCTGCGGGTTAGAGCAGATACGGTTGTACCTCAGTGCTTGGCTGTAGACAATGGATCTTGTGGTGTGTCCGGGATGGAAGCTGGAGGCATGAAGGTAGGCATAGCGGTCGGTAGGTTATCGGTATAGGGTGGTGTTGATGTGACCATCACTTATTTGCACCATGGTGTCTAGGAAGTGGACCTCCCGTGTAGATTGGTCCAGGCTGAGGTTGATGGAGGGGTGGAAGCTGTTGAAATCGTGGTGGAATTTTTCCAGAGTCTCCTTCCCATGGGTCCAGATGACGAAGATGTCATCGATGTAGCGTAGGTAGAGAAGGGGCGTGAGTGGACGGGAGCTGAGGAAGCGTTGTTCCAGGTTGGCCATAAAAATATTGGCATATTGTGGGGCCATGCGGGTGCCCATAGTGGTGCCACTGATCTGGAGATATATATTGTCAGCAAATTTCTAATAGTTGTGTGTGAGGATAAAGCCACAGAGCTCAGCAACCAGGTGTGCTGTGGCATCATCAGGGATACTGTTCCTGACAGCTTGTATTCCATCAGTATGTGGGATGTTTGTGTAGAGAGCCTCTACATCCATGGTGGCTAGGATGGTGTTTTCTGGAAGGTCACCAATGCATTGTAGTTTCCTCAGGAAATCAGTGGTGTCACGGAGATAGCTGGGAGTGCTGGTAGCATAGGGTCTGAGTAGAGAGTCTACATATCCAGACAGTCCTTCAGTGAGAGTTCCAATGCCCGAGATGATGGGGCGTCCAGGATTTCCGTGTTTGTGGATCTTGGGTAGTAGATAGAATAACCCTGGTCGGGGCTCTAAGGGTATGTTGATTAGTTCTGGTGTTAGTGTAGGGAGTGTCCTGAGTAGATGGTGCAGTTTCTTAGTGTATTCCTCAGTGGGATCTGAGGGAAGTAGCCTATAAAATTTAGTATTGGAGAGTTGTCTGGGGGCCTCCTTTTGGTAGTCAGACCTGTTCATGATGACAACAGCACCTCCTTTATCAGCCTCTTTGATTATAATGTCAGGATGGTTTCTGAGGCTGTGGATGGCATTGCGTTCTGCACGACTTAGGTTGTGAGGCAAGCGATGTTGTTTTTCCACAATTTCTGCCTGTGCACGTCGGCGGAAGCATTCAATGTATAGGTCCAGACTGTCATTTCGACCCTCAGGAGGAGTCCATGTGGAGTTCTTCTTCTTGTGCTGTTGGTGGGAGGGTAACTGTGTATCCGTGCGCTGTTCAGTGTTGTCCTGAAAGAATTCTTTGAGTCGGAGACGGCGAAAGTAGGCTTCCAGATCACCACAGAACTGTATCATATTGGTGGGGGTGGCAGGGCAGAAAGAGAGTCCCCGAGATAGGACAGACTGTTCTTCTGGGCTGAGTGTGTGGTTGGATAGATTGACGATATTGCTGGGTGGGTTAGGGGTACCACGGTTGTGGCCCCATGTGGCAGGTAGGAGTTTAGACAGCTTACAGTCATTTTTCCTTTGTAGAGAGGTGAAGTGAGTAATGTAGTTCTCCTGTCTTATTTTAGTGAAGTCCGTTTGTATGGAAGTTTGGTTATTGATGAGAGTCTCCAGGTTGGAGAGTTCTTTTTTTATGTTTTCGTGTTTGCTGTATAGGATGCTGATCAGGTGGTTCCTCAGTTTCTTCGATAGAGTATGGCATAATCTCTCACTGTGGTCTGTGTAGTATGTAGATAGAAGTGGATTTTTTACCTTTAGTCCATTAGGTATGATGTCCATCCGTTTGCATTTGGAAAGGAAGATGATATCTGTCTGTATTTGTGCAAGTTTCTTCATGAGGTTGATGGATTTCCACTCCATACGGCTAAATGCAGTGCCGTGATACAAGCACTACAAGTACAGAGTAATACAAGCACTACAAAGACAGATGCAAATGCACAAAAACAGGTGCAAATCCAAATACCTGCTCCTCCAATGGGAACTCTCCCACGCAAACTCCCCTGTTCGCTGGCTCCTGTGCCGCGGCTTATGGCTCCTGTGCCGCTGCCTGGCTGGGCGGCCGCTTTTATAGGCCCCCTCCTCAGCCGAGCTCCGCCCCCTACTCAGGGCGCCGCTGCCCGCTCAGAAGTCTGCCCCGACGGGCCTCTACAGAGAGATACAAGCACTGCAAAGACAGATTCAAATCCACAAATACAGATGCAAATCCAAATGCCGGCTCCTCCAATGGGAACTCTCCCACGCAAACTCCCATGTTCGCTGGCTCCTGTGCCGCTGCTCGCTGGCTCCTGTTTGGCTGCCTGGCTGGGCGGCCGGTTTTATAGGCCCCTCCTCAGCCTAGCTCCGCCCCCTACTCAGGGTGCCGCTGCCCGCTCAGAAGTCTGCCCCGACGGGCCTCTGCAGAGAGATACAAGCACTGCAAAGACAGAGATGGAAATCCAAATACCTGCTTTTCCAATGGGAACTCTCCCACGCAAACGCCCCTGTTCGCCGCCCTGTTTGCTGGCTCCTGTGCCGCTGCCTGGCTGGGCGGCCGCTTTTATAGGCCCCTCCTAGCCTGGCTCCACCCCCTAATCAGGGCTCAGCCAATCCAGGCTCGGCTGCCCCTTCAGCAGTCTGCCCCTCCGGGCCTCTACAGAGAGAGACAAACACTACACAAACAGACGCAAAGACACTCACCTGCTCCTCCAATGGGAACTCCCACTCAAACTCCCCTGTTAGCAGCTCTGTTTGCTGCCTCCTGTGCCCTCCACAGCCTAGCTCTGCCCCCTACTCAGGGCGCCGCTGCCCGCTCAGTAGTCTGCCCCGACGGGCCTCTACAGAGAGATACAAGCACTACAAAGACAGATGCAAATCCACAAAAAAGATGCAAATCCAAATACCTGCTCCTCCAATGGGAACTCTCTCACGCAGACTCCTCTGTTCGTTGGCTCCTGTGCAGCTCCCTGGCTCGGTGGCCGCTTTTATAGGACCATCCTCAGCATAGATCCGAACCCTACGTAGGGCACCGCAGCCCGCTCAGCAGTCTGCCCCGACGGGCCTCTACAGAGAGATACAAGCACTACAAAGACAGATGCAAATCCACAAAAAAGATGCAAATCCAAATACCTGCTCCTCTAATGGGAACTCTCCCATGCAAACGCCGCTGCTCGCTGGCTCCTGTGCTGCTGCTCGCAGCTGTGCCACTGTCTGGCTGGGGGGGGGCCGCTTTTATAGGGCCCTCCTCAGCCTAGCTCCACCCCCTACTCAGGGCGCCGCTCCCCGCTCAGCAGTCTGCCCCGACGGGCCTCTAGAGAGAGATAGAAGGACCACAAAGACAGAGATGCAAATGCAAATACCTGCTCTCCAATGGGAACTCTCCCAAGCAAACTCCCCTGTTCGCTAGCTCCTGTGCAGCTCCCTGGCTCGGTGGCCGCTTTTATAGGACCATCCTCAGCCTAGCTCCTCCCCCTACTCAGGGCGCCGCTGCCTGCTCAGCAGTCTGCCCCGACGGGCCTCTACAGAGAGATACAATCACTACAAAGACAGGTGGAAATCCACAAAGACAGATGCAAATCCAAATACCTGCTCCTCCAATGGGAACTCTCCCACACAATCTCCCCTCTTCGCTTGCTCCTGTGCCGCTGCTCGCTGGCTCCTGTGCCGCTGCCTGGCTGGGCGGCCGTTTCTATAGGCCCCTCCTCAGCCTAGCTCCGCCCCCTACTCAGGGCGCCGCTGCCCGCTCAGCAGACTGCCCCGACGGGCCTCTACAGAGAGATACAAGCACTACAAAGACAGATGCAAATCCACAAAAAAGATGCAAATCCAAATATCTGCTCCTCCAGTGGGAACTTTCCCACTCAAAAACCCCTTTTCACCGCCCTGTTTTCTGGCTCCTGTGCCGCTGCCTGGCTGGGCGGCCGCTTTTACAGGCCCCTCCTCAGCCTTGCTCCGCCCCCTACTCAGGGCGCCGCTGCCCGCTCAGCAGTCTGCCCCGACGGGCCTCTACAGAGAGATACAAGCACTACAAAGTCAGATGCAAATCCACAAAGAGAGATGCAAATCCAAATACCTGCTCCTCCAATGGGAACTCTCCCACGCAAACGCCCCTGATCCCTAGCTCCTGTGCTGCTGCTCGCTGTCTCCTGTGCCGCTGCCTGGCTGGGCGGCCGCTTTTATAGGCCCCTCCTCAGACTAGCTCCGCCCCCTACTCAGGGCACCGCTGCCCGCTCAGCAGTCTGCCCCGACGGGCCTCTACAGAGAGATACAAGAACTAGAAAGACAGAGATGGAAATCCAAATACCTCCTCCTCCAATGGGAACTTTCCCGTGCAAACTCCCCTGTTCGCTGGCTCCTGTGCCGCTGCCTGGCTGGGTGACCGCTTTTATAGACCCCTCCTCAGCCTAGCTCCGCCCCCTACTCAGGGCACCGCTGCCCGCACAGCAGTCTGCCCCGACGGGCCTCTACAGAGAGATACAGGCACTACAAAGACAGATGCAAATCCACAAAGACAGGTGCAAATCCAAATACCTGCTCCTCCAATGGGAACTCTCCCACGCAATCTCCCCTGTTCGCTGGCTCCTATGCCGCTTCCTCCCTGGGCGGCCGCTTTTATAGGCCCCTTCTTAGCCTATCTCCGCCCCCTACTGAGGGCGCCGCTACCCGCTCAGCACTCTGCCCCGACGGGCCTCTACAGAGAGATACAGGCACTACAAAGACAGGTGCAAATCCAAATATCTGCTCCTCCAATGGGAACTCTCGCTCGCAAACTCCCCTGTTCGCTGCCCTGTTCGCTGCCTCCTGTGCAGCTGCCTGGCTGGGCGGCAGCTTTTATAGGACCTTCCTCATCCTAGCTCCGCCCCCTACTCAGGGTGCCGCTGCCCGCTCAGCAGTCTGCCCTGACGGGCCTCTACAGAGAGATACAAGCACTACAAAGACAGAGATGCAAATCCAAATACCTGCTCCTCCAATCGGAACTCTCCCACACAAACTCCCCTATTCGCTGGCTCCTGTGCCACTGCTCGCTGGCTCCTGTGCGGCTGCCTGGCTGGGCGGCCGCTTTTATAGGCCCCTCCTCAGCCTAGCTCCGCCCCCCTACTCAGGGTGCCGCTGCCCGCTCAGCAGCCTGCCCTGACGGGCCTCTACAGAGAGATGCTAGCACTACAAAGACAGAGATGCAAATCCAAATACCTGCTCCTCCAATGGGAACTCTCCCACACAAAATCCCCTATTCGCTGGCTCCTGTGCCACTGCTCGCTGGCTCCTGTGCGGCTGCCTGGCTGGGCGGCCGCTTTTATAGGCCCCTCCTCAGCCTAGCTCCGCCCCCCCACTCAGGTCACCGCTGCCCGCTCAGCAGTCTGCCCTAACGGGCCTCTACATAGAGATACAAGCACTACAAAAACAGATGCAAATCCACAAAGACAGAGGCAAATCCAAATACCTTCTCCTCCAATGGGAACTCTCCCACACAAAGGCCCCTGCTCGCCTCTCCTCTACTGCTGCTCGCAGCTGTGCCGCTTGTTGGCTGGGCGGCCGCTTTTATAGGCCCCTCCTCAGCCTAGCTCCGCCCCCTACGCAGGGCGCCGCAGCCCGCTCAGCAGTCTGCCCCGACGGGCCTCTACAAAGAGATACAAGCACTACAAAGACAGATCCAAATCCACAAAAAAAATGCAAATCCAAATACTTGCTCCTCCAATGGGAACGCTCCCAGGCATGCTCCATTGTTCGCTGGCTCCTGTGCCGCTGCCTGGCTGGGCGGCAGCTTTTATAGGACCTTCCTCATCCTAGCTCCGCCCCCTACTCAGGGTGCCCCTGCCAGGTCAGCAGTCTGCCCTGACGGGCCTCTACAGAGAGATACAAGTACTACAAAGACAGAGATGCAAATCCTAATACCTGCTCCTCCAATCGGAACTCTACCACACAAACTCCCCTGTTCGCAGGCTCCTGTGCCGCTGCCTGGCTGGGCGGCCGCTTTTAAGGCCCCTCCTCAGCCTAGCTCCGCTCCCTACTCAGGGCACCGCTGCCCGCTCAGCAGTCTGCCCCGACGGGCCTCTAAAGAGAGATACAAGCACTACAAAGACAGAGATGCAAATCCAAATACCTGCTCCTCCAATCGGAACTCTCCCACACAAACTCCCCTGTTCGCTGGCTCCTGTGCCGCTGCCTGGCCGGGCGGCCGCTTTTCTAGGCCCCTCCTCAGCCTAGCTCCGCCCCCTACTCAGGACGCCCCTGCCGCTCAGCAGTCTGCCCCGACGGGCGTCTACAGAGAGATACAAGCACTACAAATACAGATGCAAATCCAGAAAGACAGGTGCAAATCCAAATACCTGCTCCTCCAATGGGAACTCTCCTAAGCAAACTCCTCTGTTCGCCGCCCTTTTCGCTGCTGGCAGCTGTGCCGCTGCCTGGCTGGGCGGCTGCTTTTATAGGCCCCTCCTCAGCCTAGTTCCGCCCCCTACTCAGGGCGGCGCTGCCCGCTCAGCAGTCTGCCCCGACGGGTCTCCACAGAGAGATACAAGCACTACAAATACAGATGCAAATCCAGAAAGACAGGTGCAAATCCAAATACCTGCTCCTCCAATGGGAACTCTCCCACGCAAACTACCCTGTTTGCTGGCTCCTTTGCCGCTGCCTGGATGGGCGGCCACTTTTATAGGCCGCTCTTCAGCCTGGTTCCGCCCCCTACTCAGGGCACCGCTGCCCGCTCAGCAGTCTGCCCCGACGGGCCTCTACAGAGAGATACAACCACTACAAAGAGTGATGCAAATCCACAAAGACAGATGCAAATCCAAATACCTACTCCTCCAATTGTAACTCTCCCACGAAAACTCCCCTGTTCACTGGCTCCTGTGCCGCTGCTCGCTGGGTCCTGTGCCGCTGCGTGGCTGGGCAGCCTCTTTTATAGGCCCCTCCTCAGCCTAGCTCCGCTCCCTACTCAGGGCGCCGCTGCCCGCTCAGCAGTGTGCCCCGACGGGCCTCTACAGGGAAATACAAGCACTACAAAGACACAGATGAAAATCCAAATACCTGCTCCTCCAATGGGAACTCTCCCACGAAAACTCCCCTGTTCGCTGGCTCCTGTGACGCTGCTCGCAGCTGTGGCGCTGCCTGGCTGGGCGGACGCTTTTATAGGCCACTCCTCAGCCTAGCTCCGCGTTACTCAGGGCGCCGCTGCCAGCTCAGCAGTCTGGCCCCGACGGGCCTCTACAGAGAGATACAACCACTACAAAGACAGATTCAAATCCACAAAGAGAGATGCAAATCCAAATACCTGCTCCTCCAATGGCAGTTCTCCCTCGCAAACCCCCCTGCTCGCTGGCTCTTGTGCCACTCCCTGGATGGGAGGCCGCTTTTATAGCCCCTCCTCAGCCTAGCTCCGCCCCCTACTCAGGGCGCCGCTGCCCGCTCAGCAGTCTCCCCCACGGACCTCTACAGTGAGATACAAGCACTACAAAGACAGATGGAAATCCACAAGGAGAGATGCAAATCCAAACACTTGCTCCTCCAATGGGAACTCTCCCACGGAAACTCCCCTGTTCGCTGACTCCTGTGCCGCTGCTAGCTGATTCCTGTTCCCCTTCCTGGCTTTGCGGCCGCTTTTATTGGCCCCTCCTCAGACTAGCTCCACCCCCTACTCAGGGCGCCGCTGCCAGCTCAGCAGTCTGGCCCCGACGGGCCTCTACAGAGAGATACAACCACTACAAAGACAGATGCAAATCCACAAAGACAGATGCAAATCCAAATACCTGATCCGCCAATGGGAACTCTGCCACGCAAACGCCCCTGTTCCCTGGCTCCTGTGCCGCTGCCTGGCTGGGCGGCCGCTTTTAATGGCCCCTCCTCAACCTAGCTCCGCCCCCTACTCAGGACGCCGCTGCCCGCTCAGCAGTCTGCCCCGAGGGGCCTCTACAGAGAGATACAAGCACTACAAAGAGAGAATGCAAATCCAAATACCTGCTCCTCCAATGGGACATCTTCCACGCAAACTCCCCTGTTCCCTGGCTCCTGTGCCGCTGCTCGCTGGCTCCTGTGCCGCTGGCTGGCTGGGCAGCCGCTTTTATAGGCCACTCCTCAGTCTAGCTCCGCCCCCTACTCAGGGGGCCGCTGCCGGCTCAGCAGTCTGCCCCCACGGGCCTCTACAGAGAGATTCAAGCACTACAAAGACAGATGGAAATCCACAAAGACAGATGCAAATCCATATACCTGCTCCTCCAATGGGAACTCTTCCACGCAAACGCCATTTTCCCTGGCTCCTGTGCCGCTGCTCGCTTGCTCCTGTGCCCCTGACTGGCTGGGCGGCAGCTTTTATAGGCCACTCCTCAGTCTAGCTCCGCCCCCTACTCAGGGGGCCGCTGCCGGCTCAGCAGTCTGCCCCCACGGGCCTCTACAGAGAGATTCAAGCTCTACAAAGACAGACGCAAATACACAAAGACATATGCAAATCCAAATGCCTGCTCCTCTAATGGGAACTCTCCCACGGAAACGCCCCTGTTCGCTCGCTCCTGTGCCGCTGCTTGCTGGCTCCTGTGCCGCTGCCTGGCTTGGCGGCCGCTTTTATAGGCCCCTCCTCAGCCTAGCTCCGCCCCGTACTCAGGGCGCCGCTGCGCGATCAGCAGTCTGCCCCGACGGGCCTCTACAGAGAGATACAAGCACTACAAAGACAGATGAAAAGCCACAAAACAGATGCAAATCCAAATGACTGCTCCTCCAATGGGAACTCTCCCACGCAAACTCCCCTGTTCGCCGCCCTGTTTTCTGGCTCCTGTGCCACTCCCTGGCTGGGCGGCCGCTTTTATAGGCCCCTCCTCAGCCTAGCTCCGCCCCCTACTCAGGACGCCGCTGCCCGCTCAGCAGTCTGCCCCGAGGGTCCTCTACAGAGAGATACAAGCACTACAAAGACAGAATGCAAATCCAAATACCTGCTCCTCCAATGGGACATCTACCACGCAAACTCCCCTGTTCGCCGCCCTGTTCGCTGGCTCCTGTGCCGCTGCTCGCTGGCTCCTGTGCCGCTGGCTGGCTGGGCAGCCGCTTTTATTGGCCCCTCCTAAGCCTAGCTCCGCCCCCTACTCAGGGCACCGCTGCCCGCTCAGCAGTCTGCCCCGACGGACCTCTACAGAGAGATAGAAGCACTACAAAGACAGATGCAAATCCAAATACCTGCTGCTCCAATGGGAACTCTCCGACGGAAACTCCCCTGTTCACTGGCTTCTGTGCCGCTGGTCGCTGGCTCCTGCGCCGATGCCTGGCTGGGCGGCCGCTTTTATAGGCCCCTCCTAAGCGTAGCTCCGCCCCCTACTCAGGGCGCCGCTGCCCGCTCAGCAGTCTGCCCGGACGGGCCTCTACAGAGAGATACAAGCACTACAAAGACAGAATGCAAATCCAAATACCTGCTCCTCCAATGGGACATCTCCCACGCAAACTCCGCTGTTCGCCGCCCTGTTCGCTGGCCCCTGTGCCGCTGCTCGCTGGCTCCTGTGCCGCTGGCTGGCTGGGCTGCCTCTTTTATAGGCCCCTCCTAAGCCTAGCTCCGCCCCCTACTCAGGGCGCCGCTGCCCGCTCAGCAGTCTGCCCCGACGGGCCTCTACAGAGAGATACAAGCACTACAAAGACAGAATGCAAATCCAAATACCTGCTCCTCCAATGGGACATCTCCCACGCAAACTCCCCTGTTCGCCGCCCTGTTCGCTGGCCCCTGTGCCGCTGCTCGCTGGCTCCTGTGCCGCTGGCTGGCTGGGCGGCCGCTTTTATAGGCCCCTCCTAAGCCTAGCTCCACCCCCTACTCAGGGCGCCGCTACCGCTCAGCAGTCTGCCCCGACAGGCCTCTACAGAGAGATAGAAGCCCTACAAAGACAGATGCAAATCCAAATACCTGCTGCTCCAATGGGAACTCTCCTATGCAAACTCCCCTGTTCACTGGCTCCTGTGCCGCTGCTCGCTGGCTCCTGCGCCGATGCCTGGCTGGGCAGCCGCTTTTATAGGCCCCTCCTCAGCTTAGCTCCGCCCCCTACTCAGGGCGCCGCTGCCCGCTCAGCAGTCTGCCCCGACGGGCCTCTACAGAGAGATACAAGCACTACAAAGACAGAATGCAAATCCAAATACCTGCTCCTCCAATGGGACATCTCCCACGCAAACTCCCCTGTTCGCCGCCCTGTTCGCTGGCCCCTGTGCCGCTGCTCGCTGGCTCCTGTGCCGCTGGCTGGCTGGGCGGCCGCTTTTATAGGCCCCTCCTAAGCCTAGCTCCGCCCACTACTCAGGGCGCCGCTGCCCGCTCAGCAGTCTGCCCCGACGGGCCTCTACAGAGAGATAGAAGCACTACAAAGACAGATGCAAATCCACGAAGACAGATGCAAATCCAAATACCTGCTCCTCCAATGGGAACTCTGCCACGGAAACTCCCCTGTTCGCTGCCCTGTTTGCTGGCTCTTGTGCCGCTGCCTGGCTGGGCAGCCGCTTTTATAGGCCCCTCCTCTTCCTAGCTCCGCGCCCTACTCAGGGCACCGCTGCCCGCTCAGCACTCTGCCCCGACGAGCCTCTACAGAGAGATACAAGCACTACAAAGACAGATGCAAATCCAAATACCTGCTGCTCCAATGGGAACTCTCCCACGTAAACTCCCCTGTTCACTGGCTCCTGTGCCGCTGCTCGCTGGCTCCTGCCCCGATGCCTGGCTGGGCGGCCGCTTTTATAGGCCCCTCCTCAGCCTAGCTCCGCCCCCTACTCAGGGCGCCGCTGCCCGCTCAGCAGTCTGCCCCGACGGGCCTCTACAGAGAGATACAAGCACTACAAAGACAGAATGCAAACCCAAATACCTGCTCCTCCAATGGGACATCTCCCACGCAAACTCCCCTGTTCGCCGCCCTGTTCGCTGGCCCCTGTGCCGCTGCTCGCTGTCTCCTGTGCCGCTGGCTGGCTGGGCGGCCGCTTTTATAGGCCCCTCCTAAGCCTAGCTCCGCCCCCTTCTCAGGGCGCCGCTGCCCGCTCAGCAGTCCGCCCCGACGGGCCTCTACAGAGAGATACAAGCACTACAAAGACAGAATGCAAATCCACAAAGACAGATGCAAATCCAAATACCTGCTCCTCCAATGGGAACTCTCCCCCGCAAACGCCCCTGTTCGCTGCCCTGTTTGCTGGCTCTTGTGCCGCTGCCTGGCTGGGCGGCCGCTTTTATAGGCCCCTCCTAAGCCTAGCTCCGCCCACTACTCAGGGCGCCGCTGCCCGCTCAGCAGTCTGCCCCGACGGGCCTCTACAGAGAGATAGAAGCACTACAAAGACAGATGCAAATCCACGAAGACAGATGCAAATCCAAATACCTGCTCCTCCAATGGGAACTCTGCCACGGAAACTCCCCTGTTCGCTGCCCTGTTTGCTGGCTCTTGTGCCGCTGCCTGGCTGGGCAGCCGCTTTTATAGGCCCCTCCTCTTCCTAGCTCCGCGCCCTACTCAGGGCACCGCTGCCCGCTCAGCAGTCTGCCCCGACGAGCCTCTACAGAGAGATACAAGCACTACAAAGACAGATGCAAATCCAAATACCTGCTGCTCCAATGGGAACTCTCCCACGCAAACTCCCCTGTTCACTGGCTCCTGTGCCGCTGCTCGCTGGCTCCTGCCCCGATGCCTGGCTGGGCGGCCGCTTTTATAGGCCCCTCCTCAGCCTAGCTCCGCCCCCTACTCAGGGCGCCGCTGCCCGCTCAGCAGTCTGCCCCGACGGGCCTCTACAGAGAGATACAAGCACTACAAAGACAGAATGCAAACCCAAATACCTGCTCCTCCAATGGGACATCTCCCACGCAAACTCCCCTGTTCGCCGCCCTGTTCGCTGGCCCCTGTGCCGCTGCTCGCTGTCTCCTGTGCCGCTGGCTGGCTGGGCGGCCGCTTTTATAGGCCCCTCCTCAGCCTAGCTCCGCCCCCTACTCAGGGCGCCGCTGCCCGCTCAGCAGTCTGCCCCGACGGGCCTCTACAGGAGATACAAGCACTACAAAGACAGATCCAAATCCACAAAGACAGATGCAAATTCTAATACCTGCTCCTCCAATGGGAACTCTCCCACACAAACGATCTGGAGGATGGTGTGGACTGCACCCTTAGCAAGTTTGCAGATGACACTAAACTGGGAGGAGTGGTTGATACGCTGGAGGGTAGGGATAGGATACAGAGGGACCTAGACAAATTAGAGGATTGGGCCAAAAGAAATATTATGAGGTTCAACAAGGACAAGTGCAGAGTCCTGCACTTAGGACGGAAGAATCCCATGCACTGCTACAGACTAGGGACCGAATGGCTGGGTAGGAGTTCTGCAGAAAAGGACCTAGGGGTTACGGTGGACGAAAAGCTGAATATGAGTCAACAGTGTGCCCTTGTTGCCAAGAAGGCTAATGGCATTTTAGGTTGTATAAGTAGGGGCATTTCCAGGAGATCAAGGGATGTGATCATCCCCCTCTACTCAGCACTGGTGAGACCTCATTTGGAGTACTGTGTCCAGTTTTGGGCCCCACACTACTAGAAGGATGTGGATAAATTGGAGAGAGTCCAGCGGAGGGCAACAAAAATGATTAGGGGGCTGGAGCACATGACTTATGAGGAGAGGCTGAGGGAACTGGGATTGTTTAGTCTGCAGAAGAGAAGAATGAGGGGGGATTTGATAGCTGCTTTCAACTACCTGAAAGGGGGTTCCAAAGAGGATGGATCCAGACTGTTCTCAGTGGTAGAAGATGACAGAACAAGGAGTAATGGTCTCAAGTTGCAGAGGGGGAGGTTTAGGTTGGATATTAGGAAAAACTTTTTCACTAGTAGGGTGGTGAAGAACTGGAATGGGTTACCTAGGGAGGTAGTGGAATCTCCTTCCTTAGAGGTTTTTAAGGTCAGGCTTGACAAAGCCCTGGCTGGGATGATTTAGTTGGGTTTGCTCCTGCTTTGAGCAGGGGGTTGGACTAGATGACCTCCTGAGGTCCCTTCCAACCCTCAGATTCTATGATTCTATGAAACGCCCCTGTTATCTGGCTCCTGTGCCGCTCCCTGGCTGGGCGGTCGGTTTTATAGGCCCCTCCTCAGCCTAGCTCCGCCCCCTACTCAGGGCGCCGCTGCCCGCTCACCAGTCTGCCCCGATGGGCCTCTACAGAGAGATAGAAGCACGACAAATACAGAGATGCAAATCCAAATACCTGCTCCTCCAATAGGAACTCTCCCACGCAAACTCCCCTGTTCGCTGGCTCCTCCGCCGCTGCCTGGCTGGGCGGCATTTTTTATAGGCCCCTCCTCAGCCTAGCTCCGCCCCCTACCCAGGGCGCCGCTGCCCGCTCAGCAGACTGCCCCAACGGGCCTCTACAGAGAGATACAAGCACTACAAAGACAGATGCAAATCCACAAACACAGATGCAAATTCTAATACCTGCTCCTCCAATGGGAACTCTCCCACACAAACGCCCCTGTTATCTGGCTCCTGTGCTGCTGCTCCCTGGCTCCTGTGCCACTGCCTGGCTGGGCGACCGCTTTTATAGGCCCCTCCTCAGCCTAACTCCGCCCCTTACTTAGGGGGCCGCTGCCTGCCCCGAAGGGCCTCTACAGAGAGTTACAAGCACTACAAAGACAGATGAAAGTCCAAATACCTGCTCCTCCAATGGGAACTCTCCTACGCAAACTCCCCTGTTCGCTGGCTTCTGTGCCACTGCTCGCTGGCTCCTGTGCCGCTGCCTGGCTGTGCCGCCGCTTTTATAGGCCCCTCTTCAGCCAAGCTCCGCCCCCTACTGAGGACGCCGCTGCTTGCTCAGCAGTCTGCGCCGACGGGCCTCTACAGAGAGATACAAGCCCTACAAAGACAGATGCAATTCCACAAAGACAGATGCAAATCCAAATAGCTGCTTCTCCAATGGGAACTCTCCCACTCAAACTCCCCTGTTCGCTGGCTCCTGTGCTGCTGCCTGGCTGGGCGGCCGCTTTTATAAGCCCCTCCTCAGCCTAGATCCGCCCCCTACTCAGGGCGCAGCTGCCCGCTCAGCAATCTGCCCCGACGCGCCTCTACAGAGAGATACAAGCACTACAAAGAAAGACGCAAATACACAAAGACAAATGCAAATCAAAATACCTGCTCCTCCAATGGGAACTCTCCCACCCAAACTCCCCTTTTCGCCGCCCTCTTTGCTGGCTCCTGTGCCGGTGCTCGCAGCTGTGTCGCTGCCTGGCTGGGTGGGCGCTTCTATAGGCCCCTCCTCAGCGTAGCTCCACCCCTACTCAGGGTTGCCGCTGCCGGCTCAGCAGTCTGCCCCGACGGTCCTCTATAGAGAGATACAAGCACTGCAAAGACAGATGCATATCCTGTATTGTGAACTCTCCCACGCAAACTCCCCTGTTCACGGCCCTACTTGAAGCTTGGGTTAGGGTTCCTATAGGTAGGGCACTTGCAACTAGGGTTAGGGTTCCTATGGGTAGGGCACTTGGAGCTAGGGTTAGGGTTCCTATGGGAAGGACTTCCCTCCCTAGTGTTAGGGTTCCTATGGGTAGGGCACTTGGAGCTAGGGTTCTGGTTCCTATGGGTAGGGCACTTGGAGCTAGGGTTAGTGTTCCTATAGATAGGGCTTCCCGCCCTAGGTTTTGGCTTCCTATGGGTAGGGCACTTGGAGCTAGGGTTATGGTTCCTAAGGGTAGGGCTTTCCTCCCTAGGGTTAGGGTTACTATGGGTAGGGGCCTTGGAGCTATGGTTAGGGTTCCTATGGGTAGGGCTTCCAGCCCTAGGGTTAGGCTTCCTATGGGTAGGGCACTTGGAGCTAGGGTTAGGGTTGCTATAGGTAGGGCACTTGGAGCTAGGGTTAGGGTTGCTATGGGTAGGGCACTTGGAGCTAGGGTTAGGGTTCCTATGGGTAGGGCCTTTGAAGCTTGGGTTAGAGTTCCTATAGGTAGGGCACTTGCAACTAGGGTTAGGGTTCCTAATGGTAGGGCACTTGGAGCTAGGTTTAGGGTTCCTATAGGTAGGGCTTCCCGCCCTAGATTTAGGCTTCCTATGGGTAGGGCACTTGGAGCTAGGGTTAGGGTTCCTATAGGTAGGGCTCCCCGCCCTAGGTTTAGGCTTCCTATGGGTACGGCACTTGGAGCTAGGGTTAGGGTTCCTATAGGTAGGGCTTCCCACTCTAGGGTTAGGTTTCCTATGGGTAGGGCACTTGGATCTAGGGTTAGGGTTCCTGTGGCTAGAGCACTTGGAGCTAGGGTTAGGGTTCCTATAGGTAGCTCTTCCCGCCCTAGGTTTAGGCTTCCTATGGGGAGGGCACTTGGAGCTAGGGTTAGGGTTCCTATGGGTAGGACTTACCGCCCTAGGGTTAGGTTTCCTATGGGTAGGGCACTTGGAGCTAGTGTTAGGGTTCCTATGGGTACGGCTTCCCGCCCTTGGGTTAATGTTCCTATGGGTAGGGCCCTTGGATCTAGGGTTCTGGTTCCTATGGGTAGGGCACTTGGAGCTAGGGTTAGGGTTCCTATGGGTAGGGCCCTTGGAGCTATGGTTAGGGTTCCTATGTGTAGGGCACCTGGCGCTAAGGTTAGGGTTCCTATGGGTAGGGCTTCCCTCCCTAGGGTTAGGGTAACTATGGGTAGGGGGCTTGGAGCTAGGGTTAGGGTTCCTCTGTGTGGGGCTTCCCGCTCATGGGTGAGGTTTCCTATGGGTAGGGCATTTGGAGCTAGTGTTAGGGTTCCTATGGGTATTGCTTCCAGCCCTAGGGTTAGGGTTCGTTTGGGTAGGGCACTTGGAGCTAGGGTTAGGGTTCCTATGGGTAGGGCTCTTGGTGCTAGGGTTTGGTTTCCTATGGGTAGGGCTTCTCGCCCTAGGGTTAGGGTTCCTATGGGTAGAGCCCTTGATGCTAGGGTTAGGGTTCCTATGGGTAGGGTTTCCTGCCCTAGGGTAAGGGTTCTTATGGGTAGCGCACTTGGAGCTAGGGTTACGGTTCCTATGGGTAGGGCATTTGGAGCTAGCGTTAGGGTTCCTATGGGTAGGGCACTTGGAGCTAGGGTTAGGGTTCCTATGGGTAGGGCTTCCAGCCCTAATGTTAGGGTTCCTATGGGTAGGGCACTTGTGCTTGGGTTAGGGTTCCTATGGGTAGAGCTTCCAGCCCTAGGGTTTGGCTTCCTATGGGTAGGGCCCTTGGAGCTAGGGTTAGGGTTGCTAGAGGTAGGGCACGTGGAGCTACGGTTAGGGTTGCTATGGGTAGGGCACTTGGAGCTCGGGTTAGGGTTCCTATAGGTAGGGCTTCCCGCCCTTCATTTAGTCTTCCTATGGGTAGGGCCTTTGGAGCTAGAGTTAGGGTTCCTATGGGTAGGACACTTGGAGCTAGGGTTAGGGTTCCTATGGGTGGGGCTTCCCGCCCTAGGGTTAGGGTTCCTATGGGTAGGGCCCTTGGAGCTAGGGTTAGGGTTCCTATGGGTAGGGCTTCCCGTCCTAGGGTTCGGGTTCCTATGGGTTGGGCCCTTGGAGCTAGGGTTAGGGTTCCTATGGGTAGGGCACTTGGAGCTAGTGTTAGGGTTCCTAGGGGTGGGGTTTCCTGCCCTAGGGTAAGGGTTCTTATGGGTAGCGCACTTGGAGCTAGGGTTACGGTTCCTATGGGTAGGGCACTTGGAGCTATGGTTAGGGTTCCTATGGGTAGGGCACTTGGAGCTAGGGTTAGGGTTACTATGGGTAGGGCTTCCCGCCCTAATGTTAGGGTTCCTATGGGTAGGGCACTTCTGCTTGGGTTAGGGTTCCTATGGGTAGAGCTTCCAGCCCTAGGGTTTGGCTTCCTATGGGTAGGGCCCTTGGAGCTAGGGTTAGGGTTGCTAGAGGTAGGGGACGTTAAGCTACGGTTAGGGTTGCTATGGGTAGGGAACTTGGAGCTAGGGTTAGGGTTCCTATAGGTAGGGCTTCCCGCCCTTCGTTAAGTCTTCCTATGGGTAGGGCCCTTGGAGCTAGAGTTAGGGTTCCTATGGGTAGGACACTTGGAGCTAGGGTTAGGGTTCCTATGGGTAGGGCTTCCCGCCCTAGTGTTAGGGTTCCTATGGGTAGGGCCCTTGGAGCTAGGGTAAGGGTTCCTATGGGTAGGGCTTTCCGTCCTAGGGTTCGGGTTCCTATGGGTTGGGCCCTTGGAGCTAGGGTTAGGGTTCCTATGGGTAGGGCCCTCTTACCTAGGGTTAGGGTTCCTATGGGTAGGGCACTTGGAGCTAGGGTTAGGGTGCCTATGAGTAGGGCCCTTGGAGCTAGGGTTAGGTTTCCTATGGGTAGGGCCCTTGGAGCTAGGGTTAGGGTTCCTATGGGTATGGTTTCCCTCCCTAGGGTTAGGCTTCCTATGGGTAGGGCACTTGGAGCTAGGGTTAGGGTTCCTACTGGTAGGGCACTTGGAGATAGCGTTAGGGTTCCTATGGGTAGGACACTTGGAGCTAGGGTCAGGTTTCCTATGGGTAGGGCTTCCCGCCCTAGGGTGAGGTTTCCTATGGGGAGGGCATTTGGAGCTAGTGTTAGGGTTCCTATGGGTAGGGCTTCCCTCCCTAGGGTTAGGCTTCCTATGGGTTGGGCACTTGGAGCTAGGGTTAGGGTTCCTAAGGGTAGGACTTCCAGCCGTAGGGATAGGATTCCTATGGGTAGGGCACTTGGAGCAAGGGTTAGGGTTGCTATGGGTAGGGCACTTGGAGCTAGGGTTAGGGTTCCTATAGGTAGGGCTTCCCGCCCTAGGTTTAGGTTTCCTATGGGTTGGGCACTTCGAGCTAGTGTTAGGGTTCCTATGGGTAGGGCTTCCCGCCCTAGGGTGAGGTTTCCTATGGGTAGGGCATTTGGAGCTAGTGTTAGGGTTCCTATGGGTAGGGCTTCCCGCCCTAGGGTTAGGGTTAGTATGGGTAGGGCCCTTGGAGCTAGGGTTAGGGTTCCTATGGGTAGGGCTTCCCGCCCTAGGGTTAGGGTTCCTATGGGTAGGGCCCTTAGAGCTAGGGTTAGGGTTCCTACTGGTAGGGCACTTGGAGATAGCGTTAGGGTTCCTATGCATAGGACACTTGGACCTAGGGTTAGGGTTCCTATGGGAAGGGCACTTGAAGCTAGGGTTAGGGTTCCTATGGGTAGGGCACTTGGATCTAGGGTTAGCGTTCCTATGGATAGCGCACTTGGAGCTAGGGTTAGGATTCCTATAGGTAGGGCTTCCCACCCTAGGGTTAGGTTTCCTATGGGTAGGGCACTTGGAGCTAGGTTTAGGGTTCCTATAGGTAGGGCTTCCCGCCCTAGGTTTAGGGTTCCTGTGGGTAGGGCTCTTGGATCTAGGGTTAGGGTTCCTAAGGGTAGGGCTTCCCGCACTAGGGTTAGGTTTCCTATGGGTAGGGCACTTAGAGCTAGGGTTAGGGTTCCTATGGGTAGGGCACTTGGAGCTAGTGTTAGGGTTCCTATGGGTAGGGCTTCCCGCCCTAGGGTTAGGATTACTATGGGTAGGGCACTTGGAGCTACGGTTAGGGTACCTATGATTAGGGCCCTTGGAGCTATAGTTAGGGTTTCTGTGGGTAGGGCCCTTGGAGCTAGGGTTAGGGTTCCTATGGGTAGGGCCTTTGGAGCTAGGGTTAGGGTTCCTATGGGTAGGGCACGTGGAGCTAGGGTTAGGGTTCCTATAGGTAGGGCACTTGGAGCTAGGGTTAGGGTGCCTATGGGTAGGGCACTTGGCGCTACGGTTAAGGTGCCTATGGGTAGGGCACTAGGAGCTAGGGTTAGGGTGCCTATGAGTAGGGCCCTTGGTGCTAGGGTTGGGGTTCCTATGGATAGGGCTTTCCGCCCCAGGGTTATGGTTCCTATGGGTAGGGAACTTGGGCTTGGGTTAGGGTTCCTATGGGTAGGACTTCCAGCCCTAGGGTTAGGGTTCCTACGGGTAGGGAACTTGTGCTTGGGTTAGGGTTCCTATGGGTAGAGCTTCCAGCCCTAGGGTTTGGCTTCCTATGGGTAGGGCCCTTGGAGCTAGGGTTAGGGTTGCTAGAGGTAGGGCACGTTAAGCTACGGTTAGGGTTGCTATGGGTAGGGAACTTGGAGCTAGAGTTAGGGTTCCTATGGGTAGGACACTTGGAGCTAGGGTTAGGGTTCCTATGGGTAGGGCTTCCCGCCCTAGTGTTAGGGTTCCTATGGGTAGGGCCCTTGGAGCTAGGGTAAGGGTATCCTATGGGTAGGGCTTTCCGTCCTAGGGTTCGGGTTCCTATGGGTTGGGCCCTTTGAGCTAGGGTTAGGGTTCCTATGGGTAGGGCTTCCCGCCCTAGGATTAGGGTTCCTATGGGTAGGGCCCTCTTACCTAGGGTTAGGGTTCCTATGGGTAGGGCACTTGGAGCTAGGGTTAGGGTTCCTTTGGGTAGGGCACTTGGAGCTAGGGTTAGGGTGCCTATGAGTAGGGCCCTAGGAGCTAGGGTTAGGTTTCCTATGGGTAGGGCCCTTGGAGCTAGGGTTAGGGTTCCTATGGGTATGGTTTCCCTCCCTAGGGTTAGGCTTCCTATGGGTAGGGCACTTGGAGCTAGGGTTAGGGTTCCTACTGGTAGGGCACTTGGAGATAGCGTTAGGGTTCCTATGGGTAGGACACTTGGAGCTAGGGTTAGGTTTCCTATGGGTAGGGCTTCCCTCCCTAGGGTTAGGCTTCCTATGGGTTGGGCACTTGGAGCTAGGGTTAGGGTTCCTAAGGGTAGGACTTCCAGCCGTAGGGTTAGGATTCCTATGGGTAAGGAATTGGAGCTAGGGTTAGGGTTGCTATGGGTAGGGCACTTGGAGCTAGGGTTAGGGTTCCTATAGGTAGGGCTTCCCGCCCTAGGTTTAGGTTTCCTATGGGTTGGGCACTTCGAGCTAGTGTTAGGGTTCCTATGGGTAGGGCTTCCCGCCCTAGGGTGAGGTTTCCTATGGGTAGGGCATTTGGAGCTAGTGTTAGGGTTCCTATGGGTAGGCCTTCCCGCCCTAGGGTTAGGGTTAGTATGGGTAGGGCCCTTAGAGCTAGGGTTAGGGTTCCTATGGGTAGGGCTTCCCGCCCTAGGGTTAGGGTTCCTATGGGTAGGGCCCTTAGAGCTAGGGTTAGGGTTCCTACTGGTAGGGCATTTGGAGATAGCGTTAGGGTTCCTATGCGTAGGACACTTGGACCTAGGGTTAGAGTTCCTATGCGAAGGGCACTTGAAGCTAGGGTTAGGGTTCCTATGGGTAGGGCACTTGGATCTAGGGTTAGGGTTCCTATGGGTAGGGCTTCCCTCCCTAGGGTTAGGGTTACTATGGGAAGGGCTACCCGCCCTAGTGTTAGGGCTCCTATGGGTAAGGCCCTTGGAGCTCGGGTTAGGGTTCCTATGGGTAGGGCTTCCAGCCCTAGGGTTAGGGTTCCTATGGGTCGGGCCCTTGGAGCTAGGATTAGGGTTCCTATGGGTAGGGCCCTAGAAGCTTGGGTTAGAGTTCCTATAGGTAGGGCACTTGCAACTAGGGTTAGGGTTCCTTTGGGTAGGGCACTTGGCGCTAGGGTTATGGTGCCTATGGGTAGGGCACTTGGAGCTAGGGTTAGGGTTCCTAATGGTAGGGCACTTGGAGCTAGGCTTAGGGTTCCTATAGGTAGGGCTTCCCGCCCTACGTTTAGGCTTCCTATGGGTAGGGCACTTGGAGCTAGGGTTAGGGTTCCTATAGGTAGGGCTTCCCACCCTAGGGTTAGGGTTTCTATGGGTAAGGCCCTTGGAGCTAGGGTTAGGGTTCCTATGGGTAGGGCACTTGGAGCAAGGTTTAGGCTTCCTATGGCTAGCGCACTTGGAGCTAGGGTTAGGATTCCTATAGGTAGGGCTTCCCACCCTAGGGTTAGGTTTCCTATGGGTAGGGCACTTGGAGCTAGGTTTAGGGTTCCTATAGGTAGGGCTTCCCGCCCTAGGTTTAGGGTTCCTGTGGGTAGGGCACTTGGAGCTAGAGTTAGGGTTCCTATGGGTAGGGCTTCCCGCCCTAGGGTTAGGGTTCCTATGGGTAGGGCACTTAGAGCTAGGGTTAGGGTTCCTATGGGTAGGGCACTTGGAGCTAGTGTTAGGGTTCCTATGGGTAGGGCACTTGGAGCTAGTGTTAGGGTTCCTATGGGTAGGGCTTCCCGCCCTAGGGTTAGGGTTCCTATGGGTATGGCACTTGGAGCTAGTGTTAGGGTGCCTATGGGTAGGGCTTCCCGCCCTAGGGTTAGGGTTCCTCTGGGTAGGGCACTTAGAGCTAGGGTTAGGGTTCCTATGGGTAGGGCCCTTGGAGCTAGGGTTACGGTTCCTATGGGTAGGGCACTTGGAGCTAGGGTTAGGGTTCCTATGGGTAGGGCTTCCCGCCCTAGGGTTAGGATTCCTATGGGTAGGGCACTTGGAGCTACGGTTAGGGTACCTATGATTAGGGCCCTTGGAGCTAGAGTTAGGGTTCCTGTGGGTAGGGCCTTTGGAGCTAGGGTTAGGGTTCCTATGGGTAGGGCACGTGGAGCTAGGGTTAGGGTTCCTATAGGTAGGGCACTTGGAGCTAGGGTTAGGGTGCCTATGGGTAGGGCACTTGGCGCTACGGTTAGGGTGCCTATGGGTAGGGCACTAGGAGCTAGGGTTAGGGTGCCTATGAGTAGGGCCCTTGGTGCTAGGGTTGGGGTTCCTATGGATAGGGCTTTCCGCCCCAGGGTTATGGTTCCTATGGGTAGGGAACTTGGGCTTGGGTTAGGGTTCCTATGGGTAGGACTTCCAGCCCTAGGGTTAGGGTTCCTATGGGTAGGGCACTTGGAGCTAGGGTTAGGGTTGCTATGGGTAGGGCACTTGGAGCTAGGGTTAGGGTTCCTATAGGTAGGGCTTCCCGCCCTAGGTTTAGGCTTCCTATGGGTTGGGCACTTGGAGCTAGGGTTAGGGTTCCTCTGGGTAGGGCTTCCCGCTCTAGGGTGAGGTTTCCTATGGGTAGGGCATTTGGAGCTAGTGTTAGGGTTCCTATGGGTATTGCTTCCCGCCCTAGGGTTATGGTTCGTATGGGTAGGGCACTTGGAGCTAGGGATAGGGTTCCTATGGGTAGGGCTTCCCGCCCTAGGGTTAGGGTTCCTATGGGTAGGGACCTTAGAGCTACGGTTAGGGTTCCTATGGGTAGGCCTTCCCACCCTAGTGTTACTGTTCCTATGGGTAGGGCCCTTGGAGCTAGTGTTCGGGTTCCTAAGAGTAGGGCCCTTGGAGCTAGGTTTAGGCTTCCTATGGGTAGGGCACTTGGAGCTAGGGTTAGTGTTCCTATGGGTAGGGCTTATCGCCCTAGGGTTAGGGTTCCTATGGGTAGCGCACTTGAAGCTAGGGTTAGGGTGCCTATGAGTATGGCACTTGGAGCTAGGGTTAGGGTTGCTATGGGTAGGGCACTTGGAGCTAGTGTTAGGGTTCCTATGGGTAGGGCTTCCCGCCCTAGGGTTAATGTTCCTATGGGTATGGCCCTTGGAGCTAGGGTTAGGGTTCCTATGGGTAGGGCTTCCCTTCCTAGGGTTAGGGTTACTATGGGTAGGGGCCTTGGAGCTATGGTTAGGGTTCCTATGGGCAGGTCACTTGCAGCTAGGGTTAGGGTTCCTATGGGTAGGGATTCCAGCCCTAGGGTTAGGCTTCCCTATGGGTAGGGCACTTGGAGCTAGTGTTAGGGTTGCTATAGGTAGGGCACTTGAAGATATGGTTAGGGTTGCTATGGGTAGGGCACTTGGAGCTAGGGTTAGGGTTCCTATAGGTAGGGCTTTCCGCCCTAGGTTTAGGCTTCCTATGGGTAGGGCACTTGGTGCTAGAGTTAGGGTTCCTAAGGGTAGGGCTTCCCGCCCTAGGGTTAGGATTCCTATGGGTAGGGCACTTGGAGGTAGTGTTAGGGTTCCTATGGGTAGGGCTTCCCGCCCTAGGGTTAGGGTTCCTATGGGTAGGGCACTTAGAGCTAGGGTTAGGGTTCCTATGATTAGGGCAATTGGAGCTAGTGTTAGGGTTCCTATGGGTAGGGCTTCCCACCCTAGGGTTAGGGTTCCAATGGGTAGGGCACTTGGAGCTAGTGTTAGGGTTCCTATGGGTAGGGCTTCCCGCCCTAGGGTTAGGGTTCCTATGGGTAGGGCACTTAGAGCTAGGGTTAGGGTTCCTATGGATAGGACTTCCAGCCCTAGGGTTAGGATTCCTATGGGTAGGGAACTTGGGCTTGGGTTAGGGTTCCTATGGATAGGACTTCCAGCCCTAGGGTTAGGATTCCTATGGGTAGGGAACTTGGGCTTGGGTTAGGGTTCCTATGGGTAAGGCACTTGGAGCTAGGGTTAGGGTTCCTATGTGTAGGGCTTCCCGCCCTAGGGTTAGGGTTCCTATGGGTAGGGAACTTGGGCTTGGGTTAGGGTTCCTATGGATAGGACTTCCAGCCCTAGGGTTAGGATTCCTATGGGTAGGGCACTTCGATCTAGGGTTAGGGTACCTATGATTAGGGCCCTTGGAGCTAGGTTTAGGGTTCCTGTGGGTAGTGCTTCCCTCCCTGGGGTTATGGTTCCTATGGGTAGGGCACATAGATCTAGGGTTAGGGTTCCTGTGACTAGAGCACTTGGAGCTAGGGTTAGGGTTCCTATAGGTAGGGCTTCCCGCCCTAGGTTTAGGCTTCCTATGGGGAGGGCACTTGGAGCTAGGGTTAGGGTTCCTATGGGTAGGGCTTCCCACCCTAGGGTTAGGGTTCCTATGGGTAGGGCACTTGGAGCTAGTGTTAGGGTTCCTATGGGTAGGGCTTCCCGCCCTCGGGTTAGGGTTCCTATGGGTAGGGCATTTGGAGTTGGTGTTAGGGTTCCTATGGGTAGGGCTTCCCGCCCTAGGGTTAGGGTTCCTATGGGTAGGGCCCTTAGAGCTAGGGTTAGGGTTCCTATGGGTAGGGCTTCCCGCCCTAGTGTTAATGTATCTATGGGTAGGGCCTTTGGAGCTAGTGTTCGGATTCCTATGAGTAGGGCCCTTGGAGCTAGGGTTAGGGTTCCTATGGGTAGGGCTTCCCGCCCTAGGGTAGGGTTCCTATGGGTAGGGCCCTTGGAGCTAGGGTTCGGGTTCCTATGGGTAGGGCTTCCCTCCCTTGGGTTAGAGTTCCTATGGTTAGGGCTCTTGGTGCTAGGGTTTGGGTTCCTATGGGTAGAGCTTCTCGCCCTAGGGTTAGGGTTCCTATGCGTAGGACACTTGGACCAAGGGTTAGGGTTCCTATGGGTAGGGCACTTGAAGCTAGGGTTAGGGTTCCTATGGGTAGGGCACTTGGATCTAGGGTTAGGGTTCCTATGCGTAGGGTTTCCCGACCTAGGGTTAGGGTTCCTATGGGTAGGGCTTCCAGCCCTAGGGATAGGGTTCCTATGGGTAGGGCCCTTGGATCTAGGGTGAGGGTTCCTATGGGTAGGGCACTTGGAGCTTGGGTTAGGGTTCCTATGGATAGGGCACTTGGAGCTTGGGTTAGTGTTCCTATGGATAGGGCACTTGCAGCTAGGGTTAGGGTTCCTATGGGTAGGGCACTTGGAGCTACAGTTAGGGAGCCTATGGCTAGGGCCCTTGGAGCTAGGGTTAGGGTTCCTATGGGCAGGGCTTCCCTCCCTAGAATTAGGGTTCCTATGGGAAGGGCTACCTACCCTAGAGTTAGGGATCTTATGGGTAGGGCCCTTGGAGCTAGGGTTAGGGTTCCTATGGGTATGGCTTCCCTCCCTAGTGTTAGGGTTCCTATGGGTAGGTCTCTTGGTGCTAGGGTTAGGGTTCCTATGGGTAGGGCACTTGAAGCTAGGGTTAGGGTTCCTATGGGTAGGGCACTTGGAGCTAGGGTTAGGGTTCCTATGGGTAGGGCTTCCCGCCCTAGTGTTAGGGTTCCTATGGGTAGGGCACTTGGAGCTAGGTTTAGGGTTCCTATGGGTAGGGCTTCCCGCCCTTGTGTTAGGGTTCCTATGGGTAGGGGCATTGGAGCTCGGGTTAGGGTTCCTATGGGTAGGGCTTCCAGCCCTAGTGTTAGGGTTCCTATGGGTCGGGCCCTTGGAGCTAGGATTAGGGTTCCTATGGGTAGGGCCCTTGAAGCTTGGGTTAGAGTTCCTATAGGTAGGGCACTTGCAACTAGGGTTAGGGTTCCTATGGGTAGGGCACTTGGCGCTAGGGTTATGGTGCCTATGGGTAGGGCACTTGGAGCTAGGGTTAGGGTTCCTAATGGTAGGGCACTTGGAGCTAGGGTTAGGGTTCCTATAGGTAGGGATTCCCGCCCTAGGTTTAGGCTTCCTATGGGTAGGGCACTTGGAGCTAGGGTTAGGGTTCCTATAGGTAGGGCTTCCCGCCCTAGGGTTAGGGTTTCTATGGGTAAGGCCCTTGGAGCTAGGGTTAGGTTTCCTATGGGTAGGGCACTTGAAGCTAGGTTTAGGCTTCCTATGGGTAGGGCACTTGGAGCTAGGGTTAGGGTTCCTAATGGTAGGGCACTTGGAGCTAGGGTTAGGGTTCCTATAGGTAGGGCTTCCCACCCTTGGGTTAGGTTTCCTATGGGTAGGGCACTTGGAGCTAGGTTTAGGGTTCCTATAGGTAGGGCTTCCCGCCCTAGGTTTAGGGTTCCTGTGGGTAGGGCTCTTGGATCTAGGGTTAGGGTGTCTATGGGTAGGGTATTTGGAGCTACGTTTAGGGAACCTATGATTAGGGCCCTAGGAGCTAGGGTTAGGGTTCCTATGTGTAGGGCTTCCCTCCCTAGGGTTAGAGTTCCTATCATTAGGGTCCTAGGAGCTAGGGTTACTGTTCCTATAGGTAGGGCTTCCGGCCCTAGGTTTAGGCTTCCTATAGGTAGGGCTCTTGGAGCTATTGTTACGGTTCCTATGGGTAGGGCTTCCCGCACTAGGGTTAATGTTCCGATGGGTAGGGACCTAGGGTTCTGGTTCCTATGGGTAGTGCACTTGGAGCTAGGGTTAGGGTTCCTATAGTTAGCGCTTCCCGCCCTAGGTTTAGGCTTCCTATGGGTAGGGCACTTGGACCTAGATTTAGGGTTCCTATGGGTAGGGCTTCCCTCCCTAGGGTTAGGGATACTATGGGTAGGCGCATTGGAGCTAGGGTTAGGGTCCTTATGGGTAGGGCACTTGGAGCTAGTGTTAGGGTTCCTATTGGTAGGGCACTTGGAGCTAGCATTAGGGTTCCTATGGGTAGGGCACTAGGAGATAGGGTTAGGGTTCCTATGGGTAGGGCTTTCCGCCCTAGGGTTAGGGTTCCTATGGGTAGGGCACTTTGAGCTAGGGTTAGGGTTCCTATGGGTAGGGCCCTTGGAGCTAGTGTTAGGTTTCCTATGGGTAGGGCACTTGGAGCTATTCTTAGGGTTCCAATGGATAGGGCTTCCCGCCCTAGGGTTAATGTTCCTATGGGTAGGGCCCTTGGAGCTAGGGTTCTGGTTCCTATGGGTAGGGCACTTGGAGATAGGGTTAGGGTTTCTACAGGTAGGGCTTCCCACCCTAGGTTTAGGCTTCCTATGGGTAGGGCACTTGGAGCTAGTGTTAGGGTTCCTATGGATAGGGCTTCCAGCCCTAGGGTTAATGTTCCTATGGGTAGGGCACTTGGAGCTAGGGTTAGGGTTCCTATGGGTAGGGCTTCCAGCCCTAGGGTTAGGGTTTCTATGGGTAAGGCCCTTGGAGCTAGGGTTAGGTTTCCTATGGGTAGGGCACTTGAAGCTAGGTTTAGGCTTCCTATGGGTAGGGCACTTGGAGCTGGGTTAGGGTGCCTATGGGTAGGGCACCTGGCGCTAAGGTTAGGGTTCCTATGGGTAGGGCTTCCCTCCCTAGGGTTAGGGTAACTATGGGTAGGGGCCTTGGAGCTAGGGTTAGGGTTCTTTTGGGTAGGGCACTTGGAGCTAGGGTTAGGGTTCCTGTGTGTAGGGATTCCCGCCCTAGGGTTAGGGTTCCTATGGGTAGGGGCCTTGGAGCTAGTTTTAGGGTTCCTATGAGTAGGGCCCTTGGAGCTAGGGTTAGGGTTCCTATCAGTAGGGCTCTTGGTGCTAGGGTTTGGGTTCCTATGTGTAGGGCTTCTCGCCCTAGGGTTAGGGTTCCTATGGGTAGGGCACTTGAAGCTAGGGTTAGGGTTCCTATGGGTAGGGTACTTGGAGCTAGGGTTATGGTTCCTATGTGTAGGGCTTCCCGCCCTAGGGTTAGGGTTCTTATTGGTAGGTCACTCGGAGCTAGGGTTAGGGTTGCTATGGTTAGGGCACTTGGAGCTAGGGTTAGGGTTGCTATGGGTAGGGCACTTGGAGCTAGTGTTAGGGTTCCTATGGGTAGGGTTTCCTGCCCTAGGGTAAGGGTTCTTATGGGTAGGGCACTTGGAGCTAGGGTTAGGGTTCCTATGGGTAGGGCACTTGGAGCTAGGTTTAGGGTTCCTATAGGTAGGGTACTTGGAGCTAGGGTTAGGGTTCCTATGTGTAGGGGTTCCCGCCCTAGGTTTAGGCTTCCTATGGGTAGGGCACTTGGAGCTAGGGTTAGGGTTACTATGGGTAGGACACTTGGAGCTAGTGTTAGGGTTCCTATGGGTAGGGTTTCCCGCCCTAGGGTTAGGGTTCCTATGGGTAGGGCACTTGGAGCTAGTGTTAGGGTGCCTATGGGTACGGCTTCCCGCCCTTGGGTTAGGGTTCCTATGGGTAGGGCACTTAGAGCTAGGGTTAGGGTTCCTATGGGTAGGGCCCTTGGAGCTAGGGTTATGGTTCCTATGGGTAGGGCACTTGGAGCTAGGGTTAGGGTTCCTATGGGTAGGGCTTCCCGCCCTGGGGTTAGGATTCCTATGGGTAGGGCACTTAGAGCTAGGGTTAGGGTACCTATGATTAGGGCCCTTGGAGCTAGAGTTAGGTTTCCTGTGGGTAGGGCTTCCCTCCCTGGGGTTAGGGTTCCTATGGGCAGGGCACTTGGATCTAGGGTTAGGGTTCCTGTGGCTAGAGCACTTGGAGCTAGGGTTAGGGTTCCTATAGGTAGGGCTTCCCGCCCTAGGTTTAGGCTTCCTATGGGTAGGGCACTTGGAGCTAGGGTTAGGGTACCTATGATTAGGGCCCTTGGAGCTAGGGTTAGGGTTCCTGTTGGTAGGGCTTCCCTCCCTGAGGTGAGGGTTCCTCTGGGTAGGGCACTTGGATCTAGGGTTAGGGTTCCTGTGGCTAGAGCACTTGGAGCTAGTGTTAGGGAGCCTATGGGTAGGGCCCTTGGAGCTAGGGTTAGCGTTCCTATGGGCAGGGCTTCCCTCCCTAGAATTAGGGTTCCTATGGGAAGGGCTACCTACCCTAGGGTTAGGGTTCTTATGGGTAGGGCCCTTGGAGCTAGGGTTCGGGTTCCTATGGGTATGGCTTCCCTCCCTAGTGTTAGGGTTCCTATGGGTAGGACTCTTGGTGCTAGGGTTAGGGTTCCTATGGGTAGGGCACTTGAAGCTAGGGTTAGGGTTCCTATGGGTAGGGCACTTGGAGCTAGGTTTAGGGTTCCTATGGGTAGGGCTTCCCGCCCTTGTGCTAGGGTTCCTATGGGTAGGGGCATTGGAGCTCGGGTTAGGGTTCCTATGGGTAGGGCTTCCAGCCCTAGTGTTAGGGTTCCTATGTGTCGGGCCCTTGGAGCTAGGATTAGGGTTCCTATGGGTAGGGCCCTTGAAGCTTGGGTTAGAGTTCCTATAGGTAGGGCACTTGCAACTAGGGTTAGGGTTCCTATGGGTAGGGCACTTGGCGCTAGGGTTATGGTGCCTATGGGTAGGGCACTTGGAGCTAGGGTTAGGATTCCTAATGGTAGGGCACTTGGAGCTAGGGTTAGGGTTCCTATAGGTAGGGCTTCCCGCCCTAGGTTTAGGCTTCCTATGGGTAGGGCACTTGGAGCTAGGGTTAGGGTTCCTATAGGTAGGGCTTCCCGCCCTAGGGTTAGGGTTTCTATGGGTAAGGCCCTTGGAGCTAGGGTTAGGGTTCCTATGGGCAGGGCACTTGGATCTAGGGTTAGGGTTCCTGTGGCTAGAGCACTTGGAGCTAGGGTTAGGGTTCCTATAGGTAGGGCTTCCCGCCCTAGGTTTAGGCTTCCTATGGGTAGGGCACTTGGAGCTAGGGTTAGGGTTCCTGTTGGTAGGGCTTCCCTCCCTGAGGTGAGGGTTCCTATGGGTAGGGCACTTGGATCTAGGGTTAGGGTTCCTGTGGCTAGAGCACTTGGAGCTAGTGTTAGGGAGCCTATGGGTAGGGCCCTTGGAGCTAGGGTTAGGGTTCCTATGGGCAGGGCTTCCCTCCCTAGAATTAGGGTTCCTATGGGAAGGGCTACCTACCTTAGGGTTAGGGTTCTTATGGGTAGGGCCCTTGGAGCTAGGGTTCGGGTTCCTATGGGTATGGCTTCCCTCCCTAGTGTTAGGGTTCCTATGGGTAGGGCTCTTGGTGCTAGGGTTAGGGTTCCTATGGGTAGGGCACTTGAAGCTAGGGTTAGGGTTCCTATGGGTAGGGCACTTGGAGCTAGGGTTAGAGTTCCTATGGGTAGGGCTTCCCGCCCTAGTGTTAGGGTTCCTATGGGTAGGGGCATTGGAGCTCGGGTTAGGGTTCCTATGGGTAGGGCTTCCAGCCCTAGTGTTAGGGTTCCTATTTGTCGGGCCCTTGGAGCTAGGATTAGGGTTCCTATGGGTAGGGCCCTTGAAGCTTGGGTTAGAGTTCCTATAGGTAGGGCACTTGCAACTAGGGTTAGGGTTCCTATGGGTAGGGCACTTGGCGCTAGGGTTATGGTGCCTATGGGTAGGGCACTTGGAGCTAGGGTTAGGGTTCCTAATGGTAGGGCACTTGGAGCTAGGGTTAGGGTTCCTATAGGTAGGGCTTCCCGCCCTAGGTTTAGGCTTCCTATGGGTAGGGCACTTGGAGCTAGGGTTAGGGTTCCTATAGGTAGGGCTTCCCGCCCTAGGGTTAGGGTTTCTATGGGTAAGGCCCTTGGAGCTAGGGTTAGGGTTCCTATGGGTAGGGCACTTGGAGCTAGGTTTAGGCTTCCTATGGGTAGGGCACTTGGAGCTAGGGTTAGGGTTCCTATAGGTAGGGCTTCCCACCCTAGGGTTAGGTTTCCTATGGGTAGGGCACTTGGAGCTAGGTTTAGGGTTCCTATAGGTAGGGCTTCCCGCCCTAGGTTTAGGGTTCCTGTGGGTAGGGCTCTTGGATCTAGGGTTAGGGTATCTATGGGTAGGGTATTTGGAGCTACGTTTAGGGTACCTATGATTAGAGCCCTAGGAGCTAGGGTTAGGGTTCCTATGTGTAGGGCTTCCCTCCCTAGGGTTAGAGTTCCTATGATTAGGGTCCTAGGAGCTAGGGTTAGGGTTCCTATAGGTAGGGCTTCCGGCCCTAGGTTTAGGCTTCCTATAGGTAGGGCTCTTGGAGCTAGGCTTAGCGTTCCTATGGGTAGGGATTCCCGCCCTAGGGTTAGGTTTCCTATGGGTAGGGCACTTGGAGCTATTGTTACGGTTCCTATGGGTAGGGCTTCCCGCACTAGGGTTAATGTTCCTATGGGTAGGGACCCAGGAGCTAGGGTTCTGGTTCCTATGGGTAGTGCACTTGGAGCTAGGGTTAGAGTTCCTATAGTTAGCGCTTCCCGCCCTAGGTTTAGGCTTCCTATGGGTAGGGCACTTGGACCTAGATTTAGGGTTCCTATGGGTAGGGCTTCCCTCCCTAGGGTTAGGGATACTATGGGTAGGCGCATTGGAGCTAGGGTTAGGGTCCTTATGGGTAGGGCACTTGGAGCTAGTGTTAGGGTTCCTATTGGTAGGGCACTTGGAGCTAGCATTAGGGTTCCTATGGGTAGGGCACTAGGAGATAGGGTTAGGGTTCCTATGGGTAGGGCTTTCCGCCCTAGGGTTAGGGTTCCTATGGGTAGGGCACTTTGAGCTAGGGTGTAGGGTTCCTATGGGTACGGCCCTTGGAGCTAGTGTTAGGGTTCCTATGGGTAGGGCACTTGGAGCTATTGTTAGGGTTCCAATGGATAGAGCTTCCCGCCCTAGGGTTAATGTTCCTATGGGTAGGGCCCTTGGAGCTAGGGTTCTGGTTCCTATGGGTAGGGCACTTGGAGATAGGGTTAGGGTTTCTACAGGTAGGGCTTCCCACCCTAGGTTTAGGCTTCCTATGGGTAGGGCACTTGGAGCTAGTGTTAGGGATCCTATGGATAGGGCTTCCAGCCCTAGGGTTAATGTTTCTATGGGTAGGGCACTTGGAGCTAGGGTTAGGGTTCCTATGGGTAGGGCTTCCAGCCCTAGGGATAGGCTTCCTATGGGTAGGGCACTTGGAGCTAGGGTTAGGGTTGCTATAGGTAGGGCACTTGGAGCTAGGGTTAGGGTTGCTATGGGTAGGGCACTTGGAGCTAGGGTTAGGGTTCCTATAGGTAGGGCTTCCCGCCCTAGGTTTATCCTTCCTATGGGTAGGGCACTTGGAGCTAGGGTTAGGGTTCCTATGGGTAGGGCCCTTGGAGCTGGTGTTAGGGTTCCTATGGGTAGGGCACTTGGAGCTATTGTTTGGGTTCCTATGGATAGGGCTTCCCGCCCAAGGGTTAATGTTCCTATGGGTAGGGCCCTTGGAGCTAGGGTTCTGGTTCCTATGGATAGGGCACTTGGAGATAGGGTTAGGGTTCCTACAGGTAGGGCTTCCCTCCCTAGGGTTAGGGTTCCTATGGGTAGGTCACTTGGAGCTAGGGTTAGGGTTCCTATGGGTAGGGCTTCCAGCCCTAGGGTTAGGCTTCCTATGGGTAGGGCACTTGGAGCTAGTGTTAGGGTTGCTATAGGTAGGGCACTTGGAGCTATGGTTAGGGTTGCTATGGGTAGGAGACTTGTAGCTAGGGTTAGGGTTCCTATAGGTAGGGCTTCCCACCCTAGGTTTAGGCTTCCTATGGGTAGGGCACTTGGAGCTAGGGTTAGGGTTCCTAAGGGTAGGGCTTCCCGCCCTAGGGTTAGGTTTCCTATGGGTAGGGCACTTGGAGCTAGTGTTAGGGTTCCTATGGGTAGGGCTTCCCGCCCTAGGGTTAGGGTTCCTAAGGGTAGGGCACTTGGAGCTAGTGTTAGGGTGCCTATGGGTAGGGCTTCCCGCCCTAGGGTTAGGGTTCCTATGGGTAGGGCACTTGGAGCTATTGTTAGGGTTCCTATGGGTAGGGCTTCCCGCCCTAGGGTTAGGGTTCCTCTGGGTAGGGCACTTAGAGCTAGGGTTAGGGTTCCTATGGGTAGGGCCCTTGGAGCTAGGGTTACGGTTCCTATGGGTAGGGCACTTGGAGCTAGGGTTAGGGTTCCTATGGGTAGGGCTTCATGCCCTATCGTTAGGATTCCTATGGGTAGGGCACTTGGAGCTACGGTTAGGGTACCTATGATTAGGGCCCTTGGAGCTAGAGTTAGGGTTCATGTGGGTACGGCTTCCCTCCCTGGGGTCAGGGTTCCTATGGGTAGGGCACTTGGATCTAGGGTTAGGGTTCCTGTGGCTAGAGCACTTGGAGCTAGGGTTAGGGTTCCTATGGGTAGGGCCCTTGGAGCTAGGGTTACGGTTCCTATGGGTAGGGCACTTGGAGCTAGGGTTCTGGTTCCTATGGGTGGGGCACTTGGAGCTAGTGTTAGGGTTCCTATGGGTAGGGCACTAGGAGATAGGGTAAGGGTTCCTATGGGTAGGGCACTTGGATCTAGGGTTAGGGTTCCTGTGGCTAGAGCACTTGGAGCTAGGATTAGGGTTCCTATAGGTAGGGCTTCCCGCCCTAGGTTTAGGCTTCCTATGGGTAGGGCACTTGGAGCTAGGGTTAGGGTACCTATGATTAGGGCCCTTGGAGCTAGGGTTAGGGTTCCTGTTGGTAGGGCTTCCCTCCCTGAGGTGAGGGTTCCTATGGGTAGGGCACTTAGATCTAGGGTTAGGGTTCCTGTGGCTAGAGCACTTGGAGCTAGGGTTAGGGTTCCTATAGGTAGGGCACTTTGAGCTAGGGTTAGGGTTCCTATAGGTAGGGCTTCCCGCCATAGGTTTAGGCTTCCTATGGGTATGGCACTTCGAGCTAGGGTTAGGGTTCCTATGGGTACGGCCCTTGGAGCTAGTGTTAGGGTTCCTATGGGTAGGGCACTTGGAGCTATTGTTAGGGTTCCTATGCATAGGGCTTCCCGCCCTAGGGTTAATGTTCCTATGGGTAGGGCCCTTGGAGCTAGGGTTCTGGTTCCTATGGGTAGGACACTTGGAGATAGGGTTAGGGTTTCTACAGGTAGGGCTTCCCACCCTAGGTTTAGGCTTCCTATGGGTAGGGCACTTGTAGCTAGGGTTAGGGTTCCTATGGGTAGGGCACTTGGAGCTAGTGTTACGGTTCCTATGGGTAGGGTTTCCCGCCCTAGGGTTAGGGTTCCTATGGGTATGGCACTTGGAGATAGTGTTAGGGTGCCTATGGGTACGGCTTCCCGCCCTAGGGTTAGGATTCCTATGGGTAGGGAACATGGAGGTAGGGTTAGGGCTCCTATGGGTAGGGCCCTTGGAGCTAGGGTTACGGTTCCTATGGGTAGGGCACTTGGAGCTAGGGTTAGGGTTCCTATGGGTAGGGCTTCCCGCCCTAGGGTTAGGATTCCTATGGGTAGGGAACATGGAGCTAGGGTTAGTGTACCTATGATTAGGGCCCTTGGAGCTAGAGTTAGGGTTCCTGTGGGTAGGGCTTCCCTCGCTGGGGTTAGGGTTCCTATGGGTAGGGCACTTGGATCTAGGGTTAGTGTTCCTGTGGCTAGAGCACTTGGAGCTAGGGTTTGGGTTCCTTTAGGTAGGGCTTCCCGCCCTAGGTATAGGCTTCCTATGGGGAGGGCACTTGGAGCTAGGGTTAGGGTTCCTATGTGTAGGGCTTACCGCCCTAGGGTTAGGTTTCCTATGGGTAGGGCACTTGGAGCTAGTGTTAGGGTTCCTATGTGTAGGGCTTCCCGCCCTAGTGTTAGGGTTCCTATGGGTAGGGCCCTTTTACCTAGGGTTAGAGTTCCAATTGTTAGGGCACTTGGAGCTAGGGTTAGGGTTCATATGGGTAGGGCCCTTGAAGCTAGGGTTAGGGTTCCTATGGGTAGGGCACTTGGAGCTAGGGTTAGGGTTCCTATAGGTAGGGCACTTGCAGATAGGGTTAGGGTGCCTATGGGTAGGGCACTTGGCGCTACGGTTAGGGTGCCTATGGGTAGGGCACTAGGAGCTAGGGTTAGGGTGCCTATGAGTAGGGCCCTTGGTGCTAGGGTGAGGGTTCCTATGGGTAGGGCTTCCCTCCCTAGGTTTAGGGTAACTATGGGTAGGGGCCTTGGAGCTAGGGTTAGGGTTCTTTTGGGTAGGGCACTTGGAGCTAGGGTTAGGGTTCCTGTGTGTAGGGCTTCCCGCCCTAGGGTGAGGTTTCCTATGGGTAGGGCATTTGGAGCTAGTGTTAGGGTTCCTATGGGTAGGGCACTTGTAGCTAGGGTTAGGGTTCCTATGGGTAGGGCACTTGGAGCTAGTGTTAGGGTTCTTATGGGTAGGGTTTCCCGCCCTAGGGTTAGGGTTCCTATGGGTATGGCACTTGGAGATAGTGTTAGGGTGCGTATGGGTACGGCTTCCCGCCCTAGGGTTAGGGTTCCTATGGGTAGGGCACTTAGAGCTAGGGTTAGGGTTCCTATGGGTAGGGCCCTTGGAGCTAGGGTTACGGTTCCTATGGGTAGGGCACTTGGAGCTAGGGTTAGGGTTCCTATGGGTAGGGCTTCCCGCCCTAGGGTTAGGATTCCTATGGGTAGGGAACATGGAGCTAGGGTTAGGGTACCTATGATTAGGGCCCTTGGAGCTAGAGTTAGGGTTCCTCTGGGTAGGGCTTCCCTCGCTGGGGTTAGGGTTCCTATGGGTAGGGCACTTGGATCTAGGGTTAGGGTTCCTGTGGCTAGAGCACTTGGAGCTAGGGTTAGGGTTCCTATAGGTAGGGCTTCCCGCCCTAGGTTTAGGCTTCCTATGGGGAGGGCACTTGGAGTTAGGGTTAGGGTTCCTATGGATAGGGCTTCCCGCCCTAGGATTAATGTTCCTATGGGTAGGGCCCTTGGAGCTAGGGTTCTGGTTCCTATGGGTAGGGCACTTGGAGCTAGGGTTAGGGTTCCTATGGGTAGGGCACTTGGAGCTAGGGTTAGGGTTCCTATGTGTAGGGCACTTGGAGATAGGGTTTGGGTTCCTATAGGTAGGGCACTTGGAGCTAGGGTTAGGGTGCCTATGGGTAGGGCACCTGGCGCTAAGGTTAGGGTTCCTATGGGTAGGGCTTCCCTCCTAGGGTTAGGGTAACTATGGGTAGGGGCCTTGGAGCTAGGGTTAGGGTTCTTTTCGGTAGGGCACTTGGAGCTAGGGTTAGGGTTCCTGTGTGTAGGGATTCCCGCCCTAGGGTTAGGGTTCCTATGGGTAGGGCACTTGGAGCTAGTTTTAGGGTTCCTATGAGTAGGGCCCTTGGAGCTAGGGTTAGGGTTCCTATGGGTAGGTCTCTTGGTGCTAGGGTTTGGGTTCCTATGTGTAGGGCTTCTCGCCCTAGGGTTAGGGTTCCTATGGGTAGGGCACTTGAAGGTAGGGTTAGGGTTCCTATGGGTAGGGCACTTGGAGCTAGGGTTAGGGTTCCTATGTGTAGGGCTTCCCGCCCTAGTGTTAGGGTTCTTATTGGTAGGGCACTTGGAGCTAGGGTTAGGGTTGCTATGGGTAGGGCACTTGGAGCTAGTGTTAGGGTTCCTATGGGTAGGGGTTCCTGCCCTAGGGTAAGGGTTCCTATGGGTAGGGCACTTGGAGCTAGGGTTAGGGTTCCTATGGGTAGGGCACTTGGAGCTAGGGTTAGGGTTCCTATAGGTAGGGTACTTGGAGCTAGGGTTAGGGTTCCTATGGGTAGGGGTTCCCGCCCTAGGTTTAGGCTTCTTATGGGTAGGGCACTTGGAGCTAGTCTTAGGGTTCCTATGGGTAGGGTTTCCCTCCCTAGGGTAAGTGTTACTATGGGTAGGGGCCTTGGAGATAGGATTAGGGTTCTTATGGGTAGGGCACTTGCAGTTGGGTTAGGGTTCCTATGTGTAGGGCTTCCCGCCCTAGTGTTAGGGTTCCTATCTGTAGGGCACTTGCAGCTAGTTTTAGGGTTCCTATGGATAGGGCACTTGGAGCTAGCATTAGGGTTCCTTTTTGGGAAGGGCACTTGGAGCTAGGGTTTGGGTTCCTATGGGTAGGGCTTTCCGCACTAAGGTTAGGGTTCCTATGGGTAGGGAACTTGGGCTTGGGTTAGGGTTCCTATGGGTAGGACTTCCAGCCCTAGGGTTAGGATTCCTATGGGTAGGGCACTTGAAGGTAGGGTTAGGGTTCCTATGGGTAGGGCACTTGGAGCTAGGGTTAGGGTTCCTATAGGTAGGGCGTCCCGCCCTAGTGTTAGGGTTCCTAGGGGTAGGGCCCTTGGAGCTAGGGTTAGGGTTCCTATGGGTAGGGCTTCCCGTCCTAGGGGTCGGGTTCCTATGGGTTGGGCCCTTGGAGATAGGGTTAGGATTCCTATGGGTAGCGCTTCCCGCCCTAGGGTTAGGATACCCATGGGTAGGGCCCTCTTACCTAGGGTTAGGGTTCCTATGGGTAGGGCACTTGGAGCTAGGGTTAGGGTTCCAATGGGTAGGGCACTTGGCGGTACGGTTAGGGTTCCTTTGTGTAGGGCACTTGGAGCTAGTGTTAGGGTGCCTATGAGTAGGGCCCTTGGAGCTAGGGTTAGGGTTCCTATGGGAAGGGCTTCCCGCCCTAGGGTTAATGTTCCTATGGGTAGGGCCCTTGGCGCTAGGGTTCTGGTTCCTATGGGTAGGGCACTTGGAGCGAGGGTTAGGGTTCCTATGGGTAGGGCTTCCCGCCCTAGTGTTAGGGTTCCTATGGGTAGGGCCCTTTGACCTAGGGTTAGAGTTCCAATTGGTAGGGCATTGGAGCTAGGGTTAGGGTTCATATGGGTAGGGCCCTTGGAGCTAGGGTTAGGGTGCCTATGGGTAGGGCACTTGGCCCTACGGTTAGGGTGCGTATGGGTAGGGCACTAGGAGCTAGGGTTAGGGTGCCTATGAGTAGGGCCCTTGGTGCTAGGGTGAGGGTTCCTATGGGTAGGGCTTCCCTCCCTAGGGTTAGGGTAACTATGGGTAGGGGCCTTGGAGCTAGGGTTAGGGTTCTTTTGGGTAGGGCACTTGGAGCTAGGGTTAGGGTTCCTGTGTGTAGGGCTTCCCGCCCTAGGGTTAGGGTTCCTATGGGTAGGGTACTTGGAGCTAGCATTAGGGTTCCTATGGGTCGGGCACTTGGAGCTAGGGTTAGGGTTCGTATGGATAGGGCTTGCCGCCCTAGGGTTATGGTTCCTATGGTTAGGGAACTTGGGCTTGGGTTAGGGTTCCTATGGGTAGGACATCCAGCCCTAGGGTTAGGGTTCCTATGGGTAGGGCACTTGGAGCTATGTTAGAGTTGCTATAGGTAGGGCACTTGGAGCTAGGGTTAGGGTTGCTATGGGTAGGGCACTTGGAGCTAGGGTTAGGGTTCCTATAGGTAGGGCTTCCCGCCCTAGGTTTAGGCTTCCAATGGGTTGGGCACTTGGAGCTAGGGTCAGGGTTCCTCTGGGTAGGGCTTCCCGCCCTAGGGTGAGGTTTCCTATGGGTAGGGCATTTGGAGCTAGTGTTAGGGTTCCTATGGGTATTGCTTCCCGCCCTAGGGTTAGGGTTCGTATGGGTAGGGCACTTGGAGCTAGGGATACGGTTCCTATGGGTAGGGCTTCCCGCCCTAGGGTTAGGGTTCCTATGGGTAGGGCCCTTAGAGCTAGGGTTAGGGTTCCTATGGGTAGGGCTTCCCACCCTATCGTTACTGTTCCTATGGGTAGGGCCCTTGGAGCTAGTGTTCGGGTTCCTATGAGTAGGGCCCTTGGAGTTAGGTTTAGGCTTCCTATGGGTAGGGCATTGGAGCTAGGGTTAGGGTTCATATGGGTAGGGCCCTTGGAGCTAGGGTTAGGGTTCCTATGGGTAGGGCACTTGGAGCTAGGTTTAGGGTTCCTATAGGTAGGGCACTTGGAGCTAGGGTTAGGGTTCCTATGGGTAGGGCTTCTCACCCTAGGGTTAGGGGTCCTATGGGTAGCGCACTTGAAGCTAGGTTTAGGGTTCTTATGGGTAGGACACTTGGAGCTAGGGTTAGGGTTCCCATGTGTAGGGCTTCCCGCCCTAGGGTTAGGGTTCTTATTGGTAGGGAACTTGGAGCTAGGGTTAGGGTTGCTATGGGTAGGGCAATTGGAGGTAGGGTTAGGGTTCCTATAGGTAGGGCTTCCCTCCCTAGGTTTAGGTTTCCTATGGGTTGGGCACTTGAAGCTAGGGTTAGGGTTCCTATAGGTAGAGCTTACCGCCCTAGGGTTAGGGTTCCTAGGGGTAGGGCCCTTGGAGCTAGGGTTAGGGTTCCTATGGGTAGGGCTTCCCGTCCTAGGGTTCGGGTTCCTATGGGTTGGGCCCTTGGAGATAGGGTTAGGATTCCTATGGGTAGCGCTTCCCGCCCTAGGGTTAGGGTTCCCATGGGTAGGGCCCTCTTACCTAGGGTTAGGGTTCCTATGGGTAGGGCACTTGGAGCTAGGGTTAGGGTTCCTATAGGTTGGGCTTCCCGCCCTAGGGTTAGCGTTTCTATGGGTAAGGCCCTTGCAGCTAGGGTTAGGGTTCCTATGGGTAGGGCACTTGGAGCTAGGTTTAGGCTTCCTATGGGTAGGGCACTTTGAGCTAGGGTTAGGGTTCCTATAGGTAGGGCTTCCCACGCTAGGGTTAGGTTTCCTATCGGTAGGGCACTTGGAGCTAGCTTAAGGGTTCCTATAGGTAGGGCTTCCCGCCCTAGGTTTAGGGTTCCTTTGGGTAGGGCTCTTGGATCTAGGGTTAGGGTGCCTATGGGTAGGGTATTTGGAGCTAGGTTTAGGGTACCTATGATTAGTGCCCTAGGAGCTTGGGTTAGGGTTCCTATGTGTAGGGCTTCCCTCCCTAGGGTTAGAGTTCCTATGATTAGGGTCAAAGGAGCTAGGGTTAGGGTTCCTATAGGTAGGGCTTCCGGCCCTAGGTTTAGGCTTCCTATAGATAGGGATCTTGGAGCTAGGCTTAGGGTTCCTATGGGTAGGGCTTCCCACCCTACGGTTAGGTTTCCTACGGGTAGGGCACTTGGAGCTAGTGTTACGGTTCCTATGGGTAGGGCTTCCCACGCTAGGGTTAATGTTCCTATGGGTAGGGACCTAGGAGCTAGGGTTCTGGTTCCTATGGGTAGTGCACTTGGAGCTAGGGTTAGGGTTCCTATGGGTAGGGCTTCCCTCCCTAGGGTTAGGGATACTATGGGTAGGGGCATTGGAGCTAGGGTTAGGGTTCTTTTGGGTAGGGCACTTGGAGCTAGGGTTACGGTTCCTATGTGTAGGGCTTTCCGCCCTAGGGTTAGGGTACCTATGGGTAGGCCACTTGGAGCTAGTGTTAGGGTTCCTATTGGTAGGGCACTTGGAGCTAGCATTAGGGTTCCTATGGTAGGGCACTAGGAGATAGGGTTAGGGTTCCTATGGGTAGGGCTTTCCACCCTAGGGTTAGGGTTCCTATGGGTAGGGCACTTGGAGCTAGTGTTAGGGTTCCTATGGGTAGGGCTTCCCGCCCTAGGGTTAGGGTTCCTATGGGTAGGGCACTTGGAGCTAGTGTTAGGGTGCCTATGGTTAGGGCTTCCCGCCCTAGGGTTAGGGTTCCTCTGGGTAGGGCACTTAGAGCTAGGGTTAGGGTTCCTATGTGTAGGGCCCTTGGAGCTAGGGTTACGGTTCCTATGGGTAGGGCACTTGGAGCTAGGGTTAGGGTTCCTACGGGTAGGGCTTCCCGCCCTAGGGTTACGATTCCTATGGGTAGGGCACTTGGAGCTACGGTTAGGGTACCTATGATTAGGGCCCTTGGAGCTAGAGTTAGGGTTCCTGTGGGTACGGCTTCCCTCCCTGGGGTTAGGGTTCCTATGGGTAGGGCACTTGGATGTAGGGTTAGGGTTCCTGTGGTTAGAGAACTTGGAGCTAGGGTTAGGGTTCCTATGGAAAGGGCTTCCCGCCCTAGTGTTAATGTTCCTATGGGTAGGGCCCTTGGAGCTAGGGTTCTGGTTCCTATGGGTAGGGCACTTGGAGCTAGGGTTAGGGTTCCTATGGGTAGGGCTTCCCGCCCTAGGGTTAGGGTTCCTATGGGTAGGGCCCTTTGACCTAGGGTTAGAGGTCCTATTGGTAGGGCACTTGGAGCTAGGGTTAGGGTTCATATGGGTAGGGCCCTTGGAGCTAGGGTTAGGGTTCCTATGGGTAGGGCACTTGGAGCTAGGGTTAGGGTTCCTATAGATAGGGCACTTGGAGCTAGGGTTAGGGTGCCTATGGGTAGGGCACTTGGCGCTACGGTTAGGTTGCCTATGGGTAGGGCACTAGGAGCTAGGGTTAGGGTGCCTCTGAGTAGGGCCCTTGGTGCTAGGGTTGGGGTTCCTATGGATAGGGCTTTCCGCCCCAGGGTTATGGTTCCTATGGGTAGGGAATTTGGGCTTGGGTTAGGGTTCCTATGGGTAGGACTTCCAGCCCTAGGGTTAGGGTTCCTATGGGTAGGGCACTTGGAGCTAGGTTAGAGTTGCTATAGGTAGGGCACTTGGAGCTAGGGTTAGGGTTGCTATGGGTAGGGCACTTGGAGCTAGGGTTAGGGTTCCTATAGGTAGGGCTTCCCGGCCTAGGTTTAGGCTTCCTATGGGTTGGGCACTTGGAGCTAGGGTTAGGGTTCCTCTGGGTAGGGCTTCCCGCTCTAGGGTGAGGTTTCCTATGGGTAGGGTATTTGGAGCTAGTGTTAGGGTTCCTATGGGTATTGCTTCCCGCCCTAGGGTTAGGGTTCGTATGGGTAGGGCACTTGGAGCTAGTGTTCGGGTTCCTATGGGTAGGGCTTCTCGCCCTAGGGTTAGGGTTCCTATGGGTAGCGCACTTGAAGCTAGGGTTAGGGTTCCTATGGGTAGGGCACTTGGAGCTAGGGTTAGGGTTCCCATGTGTAGGGCTTCCCGCCCTAGGGTTAGGGTTCTTATTGGTAGGGCACTTGGAGCTAGGGTTAGGGTTGCTATGGGTAGGGCACTTGGAGCTAGTGTTAGGGTTCCTATGGGTAGGGTTTCCTACCCTAGGGTAAGGCTTCTTATGGGTCGGGCACTTGGAGCTAGGGTTACGGTTCCTATGGTTAGGGCACTTGGAGCTAGGGTTAGGGTTCCTATGGGTAGGGCACTTGGAGCGAGGGTTAGGGTTCCTATGGGTAGGGCACTTGGAGCTAGGGTTAGGGTTCCCATGTGTAGGGCTTGCCGCCGTAGGGTTAGGGTTCTTATTGGTAGGGCACTTGGAGCTAGGGTTAGGGTTGCTATGGGTAGGGCACTTGGAGCTAGTGTTAGGGTTCCTATGGGTAGGGTTTCCTGCCCTGGGGTAAGGGTTCTTATGGGTCGGGCACTTGGAGCTAGGGTTACAGTCCCTATGGGTAGGGCACTTGGAGCTAGGGTTAGGCTTCCTATGGGTAGGGCACTTGGAGCTAGGGTTAGGCTTCCTATGGGTAGGGCTTCCCGCCCTAGGGTTAGGCTTACTATGGGTAGGGAACTTGGAGCTAGTTTTAGGGTTCCTATGGATAGGGCACTTGGAGCTAGCATTAGGGTTCCTATGGGTAGGGAACTTCGGCTTGGGTTAGATTTCCTATGGGAAGGACTTCCAGCCATAGGGTTAGGATTCCTATGGGTAGGGCACTTGGAGCTAGGGTTAGGGTTGCTATGGGTACGGCACTTGGAGCTAGGGTTAGGGTTCCTATAGGTAGGGTTTCCCGCCCTAGATTTAGGTTTCCTATTGGTTGGGCACTTGGAGCTAGTGTTAGGGTTCCTATGGGTAGGGCTTCCCGCCCTAGGGTTAGGGTTCCTATGGGTAGGGCACTTGGACCAAGGGTTAGGGTTCCTATGGGTAGGGGACTTGAAGCTAGGGTTAGGGTTCCTATGGGTAGGGCACTTGGAGCTAGGGTTAGGGTTGCTATGGGTACGGCACTTGGTGATAGGGTTAGGGTTCCTATGCGTACGGCACTTGGTGCTAGGGTTAGGGTTCCTATGGGTAGGGCTTCCCGCCCTAGGGTTAGAGTTCCTATGGGTAGGGCACTTGGACCAAGGGTTAGGGTTCCTATGGGTAGGGCACTTGAAGCTAGGGTTAGGGTTCCTATGGGTAGGGCACTTGGAGCTAGGGTTAGGGTTCCTATGCGTAGGGCTTCCCGCCCTAGTGTTAGGGTTCCTATGGGTAGGGGCATTGGAGCTCGGGTTATGGTTCCTATGGGTAGGGCTTCCAGACCTAGTGTTAGGGTTCCTATGGGTAGGGCACTTGAAGCTTGGGTTAGAGTTCCTATAGGTAGGGCACTTGCAACTAGGGTTAGGGTTCCTATGGGTAGGGCACTTGGCGCTAGGGTTATGGTGCCTATGGGTAGGGCACTTGGAGCTAGGGTTAGGGTTCCTAATGGTATGGCACTTGGAGCTAGGGTTAGGGTTCCTATAGGTAGGGCTTCCCGCCCTAGGTTTAGGCTTCCTATGGGTAGGGCACTTGGAGTTAGGGTTCCTATAGGTTGGGCTTCCCGCCCTAGGGTTAGGGTTTCTATGGGTAAGGCCCTTGCAGCTAGGGTTAGGGTTCCTATGGGTAGGGCACTTGGAGCTAGGTTTAGGCTTCCTATGGGTAGAGGAATTTGAGCTAGGGTTAGGGTTCCTATAGGTAGGGCTTCCCACGCTAGGGTTAGGTTTCCTATCGGTAGGGCACTTGGAGCTAGCTTAAGGGTTCCTATAGGTAGGGCTTCCCGCCCTAGGTTTAGGGTTCCTTTGGGTAGGGCTCTTGGATCTAGGGTTAGGGTGCCTATGGGTAGGGTATTTGGAGCTAGGTTTAGGGTACCTATGATTAGTGCCCTAGGAGCTTGGGTTAGGGTTCCTATGTGTAGGGCTTCCCTCCCTAGGGTTAGAGTTCCTATGATTAGGGTCAAAGGAGCTAGGGTTAGGGTTCCTATAGGTAGGGCTTCCGGCCCTAGGTTTAGGCTTCCTATAGATAGGGATCTTGGAGCTAGGCTTAGGGTTCCTATGGGTAGGGCTTCCCACCCTACGGTTAGGTTTCCTACGGGTAGGGCACTTGGAGCTAGTGTTACGGTTCCTATGGGTAGGGCTTCCCACACTAGGGTTAATGTTCCTATGGGTAGGGACCTAGGAGCTAGGGTTCTGGTTCCTATGGGTAGTGCACTTGGAGCTAGGGTTAGGGTTCCTATGGGTAGGGCTTCCCTCCCTAGGGTTAGGGATACTATGGGTAGGGGCATTGGAGCTAGGGTTAGGGTTCTTTTGGGTAGGGCACTTGGAGCTAGGGTTACGGTTCCTATGTGTAGGGCTTTCCGCCCTAGGGTTAGGGTACCTATGGGTAGGCCACTTGGAGCTAGTGTTAGGGTTCCTATTGGTAGGGCACTTGGAGCTAGCATAAGGGTTCCTATGGTAGGGCACTAGGAGATAGGGTTAGGGTTCCTATGGGTAGGGCTTTCCAGCCTAGGGTTAGGGTTCCTATGGGTAGGGCACTTTGAGCTAGGGTTAGGGTTCCTATAGGTAGGGCTTCCCGCCATAGGTTTAGGCTTCCTATGGGTAGGGAACTTGGAGCTAGGGTTAGGGTTCCTATGGGTACGGCCCTTGGAGCTAGTGTTAGGCTTCCTATGGGTAGGGCACTTGGAGCTAGGGTTAGGGTTCATATGGGTAGTGCCCTTGGAGCTAGGGTTAGGGTTCCTATGGGTAGGGCACTTGGAGCTAGGGTTAGGGTTCCTATAGGTAGGGCACTTGGAGCTAGGGTTAGGGTGCCTATGGGTAGGGCACTAGGAGCTAGGGTTAGGGTGCCTATGAGTAGGGCCCTTGGTGTTAGGGTGACGGTTCCTATGGGTAGGGCTTCCCTCCCTAGGGTTAGGGTAACTATGGGTAGGGGCCTTGGAGCTAGGGTTAGGGTTCTTTTGGGTAGGGCACTTGGAGCTAGGGTTAGGGTTCCTGTGTGTAGGGCTTCCCGCCCTAGGGTTAGGGTTCCTATTGGTAGGGCACTTGGAGCTAGCATTAGGGTTCCTATGGGTCGGGCACTTGGAGCTAGGGTTAGGGTTCCTATGGATAGGGCTTCCCGCCCTAGGGTTAGGATTCCTATGGGTTGGGAACATGGAGCTAGGGTTAGGGTACCTATGATTAGGGCCCTTGGAGCTAGGGTTAGGGTTCCTATAGGTAGGGCTTCCCGCCCTAGGTTTAGGCTTCCTATGGGGAGGGCACTTGGAGCTAGGGTTACGGTTCCTATGGGTAGGGCTTACCGCCCTAGGGTTAGGTTTCCTATGGGTAGGGCACTTGGAGATAGTGTTAGGGTTCCTATGGGTAGGGCTTCCCGCCCTAGGGTTAATGTTCCTATGGGTAGGGCCCTTGGAGCTAGGGTTCTGGTTCCTATGGGTAGGGCACTTGGAGCTAGGGTTAGGGTTCCTATGTGTAGGGCACTTGGAGAGAGGGTTTGGGTTCCTATAGGTAGGGCACTTGGATCTAGGGTTAGGGTACCTATGGGTGGGGCACCTGGTGCTAAGGTTAGGGTTCCTATGGGTAGGGCTTCCCTCCCTAGTGTTAGGGTAACTATGGGTAGGGGCCTTGGAGCTAGGGTTAGGGTTCTTTTGGGTAGGGCACTTAGAGCTAGGGTTAGGGTTCCTGTGTGTAGGGATTCCTGCCCTAGGGTTAGGGTTCCTATGGGTAGGGCACTTGGAGCTAGGGTTAGGGTTCCTATGGGTAGGTCTCTTGGTGCTAGGGTTTGGGTTCCTATGTGTAGGGCTTCTCGCCCTAGGGTTAGGGTTCCTATGGGTAGGGCACTTGAAGCTAGGGTTAGGGTTCCTATGGGTAGGGCACTTGGAGCTAGGGTTAGGGTTCCTATGTGTAGGGCTTCCCGCCCTAGGGTTAGGGTTCTTATTGGTAGGGCACTTTGAGCTAGGGTTAGGGTTGCTATGGGTAGGGCACTTGGAGCTAGTGTTAGGGTTCCTATGCGTAGGGCACTTGGAGCTAGGGTTAGGGTTCCTATAGGTAGGGGACTTGGAGCTAGGGTTAGGGCTCCTATAGGTAGGGTACTTGGAGCTAGGTTTAGGGTTCCTATGGGTAGGGTTTCCCTCCCTAGGGTTAGTGTTACTATGGGTAGGGGCCTTGGAGCTAGGGTTAGGGTTCTTATGGGTAGGGCACTTGAGCTAGGGTTAGGGTTCCTGTGTGTAGGGCTTCCCGCCCTAGGGTTAGGGTTCCTATTGGTAGGGCACTTGGAGCTAGCATTAGGGTTCCTATGGGTCGGGCACTTGGAGCTAGGGTTAGGGTTCCTATGGATAGGGCTTCCCGCCCTAGGGTTAGGATTCCTATGGGTTGGGAACATGGAGCTAGGCTTAGGGTACCTATGATTAGGGCCCTTGGAGCTAGAGTTAGGGTTCCTGTGGGTAGGGCTTCCCTCGCTGATGTTAGGATTCCTATGGGTAGGGCACTTAGATCTAGGGTTTGGGTTCCTGTGGCTAGAGCACTTGGAGCTAGGGTTAGGGTTCCTATAGGTAGGGCTTCCCGCCCTAGGTTTAGGCTTCCTATGGGGAGGGCACTTGGAGCTAGGGTTACGGTTGCTATGGGTAGGGCTTACCGCCCTAGGGTTAGGTTTCCTATGGGTAGGGCACTTGGAGCTAGTGTTAGGGTTCCTATGGGTAGGGCTTCCCGCCCTAGGGTTAATGTTCCTATGGGTAGGGCCCTTGGAGCTAGGGTTCTGGTTCCTATGGGTAGGGCACTTGGAGCTAGGGTTAGGGTTCCTATGTGTAGGGCACTTGGAGAGAGGGTTTGGGTTCCTATAGGTAGGGCACTTGGATCTAGGGTTAGGGTACCTATGGGTGGGGCACCTGGTGCTAAGGTTAGGGTTCCTATGGGTAGGGCTTCCCTCCCTAGTGTTAGGGTAACTATGGGTAGGGGCCTTGGAGCTAGGGTTAGGGTTCTTTTGGGTAGGGCACTTAGAGCTAGGGTTAGGGTTCCTGTGTGTAGGGATTCCTGCCCTAGGGTTAGGGTTCCTATGGGTAGGGCACTTGGAGCTAGGGTTAGGGTTCCTATGGGTAGGTCTCTTGGTGCTAGGGTTTGGGTTCCTATGTGTAGGGCTTCTCGCCCTAGGGTTAGGGTTCCTATGGGTAGGGCACTTGAAGCTAGGGTTAGGGTTCCTATGGGTAGGGCACTTGGAGCTAGGGTTAGGGTTCCTATGTGTAGGGCTTCCCGCCCTAGGGTTAGGGTTCTTATTGGTAGGGCACTTGGAGCTAGGGTTAGGGTTGCTATGGGTAGGGCACTTGGAGCTAGTGTTAGGGTTCCTATGCGTAGGGCACTTGGAGCTAGGGTTAGGGTTCCTATAGGTAGGGGACTTGGAGCTAGGGTTAGGGTTCCTATAGGTAGGGTACTTGGAGCTAGGTTTAGGGTTCCTATGGGTAGGGTTTCTCTCCCTAGGGTTAGTGTTACTATGGGTAGGGGCCTTGGAGCTAGGGTTAGGGTTCTTATGGGTAGGGCACTTGAGCTAGGGTTAGGGTTCCTATGTGTAGGGCTTCCCACCCTAGTGTTAGGGTTCCTATCGGTAGGGCACTTGCAGCTAGTTTTAGGGTTCCTATGGATAGGGCACTTGGAGCTACCATTAGGGTTCCTTTGGGAAGGGCACTTGGAGCTAGGGTTAGGGTTCCTATGGGTAGGGCTTTCCGCACTAAGGTTAGGGTTCCTATGGGTAGGGAACTTGGGCTTGGGTTAGGTTTCCTATGGGTAGGACTTCCAGCCCTAGGGTTAGGATTCCTAGGGGTAGGGCACTTGGAGCTAGGGTTAGGGTTGCTATGGGTAGGGCAATTGGAGGTAGGGTTAGGGTTCCTATAGGTAGGGCTTCCCGTCCTAGGTTTAGGTTTCCTATGGGTTGGGCACTTGGAGATAGTGTTAGGGTTCCTATGGGTAGGGTACTTGGAGCTAGGGTTAGGGTTCCTATAGGTAGGGCTTCCCGCCCTAGGGTTAGGGTTCCTAGGGGTAGGGCACTTGGAGCTAGGGTTAGGGTTCCTATGGGTAGGGCTTACCGTCCTAGGGTTCGGATTCCTATGGGTTGGGCCCTTGGAGGTAGGGTTAGGATTCCTATGGGTAGCGCTTCCCGCCCTAGGGTTAGGTTTCCCATGGGTAGGGCCCTCTTACCTAGGGTTAGGGTTCCTATGGGTAGGGCACTTGGCGGTACGGTTAGGGTTCCTTAGGGTAGGGCACTTGGAGCTAGTGTTAGGGTGCCTATGAGTAGGGCCCTTGGAGCTAGTGTTAGGGTTCCTTTGGGAAGGGCTTCCCGCCCTAGGGTTAATGTTCCTATGGGTAGGGCCCTTGGAGCTAGGGTTCTGGTTCCTATGGGTAGGGCATTTGGAGCGAGGGTTAGGGTTCCTATGGGGAGGGCTTCCCGCCCTAGGGTTAGGGTTCCTATGGGTAGGGCCCTTTGACCTAGGGTTAGAGTTCCAATTGTTAGGGCACTTGGAGCTAGGGTTAGGGTTCCTATAGGTAGGGCACTTGGAGCTAGGGTTAGGGTGCCTATGGGTAGGCTACTTGGCGCTACGGTTAGGGTGCCTATGGGTAGGGCACTAGGAGCTAGGGTTAGGGTGCCTATGAGTAGGGCCCTTGGTGCTAGGGTGAGGGTTCCTATGGGTAGGGCTTCCCTCCCTAGGGTTAGGGTAACTATGGGTAGGGCCCTTGGAGCTAGGGTTAGGGTTCTTTTGGGTAGGGCACTTGGAGCTAGGGTTAGGGTTCCTGTGTGTAGGGCTTCCCGCCCTAGGGATAGGGTTCCTATGGGTAGGGCACTTGGAGCTAGCATTAGGGTTCCTATGGGTCGGGCACTTGGAGCTAGGGTTAGGGTTCCTATGGATAGGGCTTTCCGCCCTAGGGTTATGGTTCCTATGGGAAGGGAACTTGGGCTTGGGTTAGGGTTCCTATGGGTAGGGCACTTGGAGCTAGGTTAGAGTTGCTACAGGTAGGGCACTTGGAGCTAGGGTTAGGGTTCCTATAGGTAGGGCTTCCCGCCCTAGGTTTAGGCTTCCAATGGGTTGGGCACTTGGAGCTAGGGTTAGGGTTCCTCTGGGTAGGGCTTCCCGCCCTAGGGTGAGGTTTCCTATGGGTAGGGCATTTGGAGCTAGTGTTAGGGTTCCTATGGGTAGGGCACTTGGAGCTAGTGTTAGGGTTCCTATGGGTAGGGTTTCCCGCCCTAGGGTTAGTGTTCCTATGGGTATGGCACTTGGAGATAGTGTTAGGGTGCCTATGGGTACGGCTTCCCGCCCTAGGGTTAGGGTTCCTATGGGTAGGGCACTTAGAGCTAGGGTTAGGGTTCCTATGGGTAGGGCCCTTGGAGCTAGGGTTACGGTTCCTATGGGTAGGGCTTCCCGCCCTAGGGTTAGGATTCCTATGGGTAGGGAACATGGAGCTAGGGTTAGGGTACCTATGATTAGGGCCCTTGGTGCTAGAGTTAGGGTTCCTGTGGGTAGGGCTTCCCTCGCTGGTGTTAGGATTCCTGTGGCTAGAGAACTTGGAGCTAGGGTTAGGGTTCCTATAGGTAAGGCTTCCCGCCCTAGGTTTAGGCTTCCTATGGGGAGGGCACTTGGACCTAGGGTTAGGGTTCCTATGGGTACGGCTTACCGCCCTAGGGTTAGGTTTCCTATGGGTAGGGCACTTGGAGCTAGTGTTAGGGTTCCTATGGGTAGGGCTTCCCGCCCTAGGGTTAATGTTCCTATGGGTAGGGCCCTTGGAGCTAGGGTTCTGGTTCCTATGTGTAGGTCACTTGGAGCTAGGGTTAGGGTTCCTATGGGTAGGGCCCTTGGAGCTAGGGTTAGGGTTCCTATGTGTAGGGCACTTGGAGAGAGGGTTTGGGTTCCTATAGGTAGGGCACTTGGAGCTAGGGTTAGGGTGCCTATGGGTAGGGCACCTGGTGCTAAGGTTAGGGTTCTTTTGGGTAGGGCACTTAGAGCTAGGGTTAGGGTTCCTGTGTGTAGGGATTCCTGCCCTAGGGTTAGGGTTCCTATGGGTAGGGCACTTGGAGCTAGTTTTAGGGTTCCTATGAGTAGGGCCCTTGGAGCTAGGGTTAGGGTTCCTATGGGTAGGGCTCTTGGTGCTAGGGTTTGGGTTCCTATGTGTAGGGCTTCTCGCCCTAGGGTTAGGGTTCCTATGGGTAGGGCACTTGAAGCTAGGGTTAGGGTTCCTATGGGTAGGGCACTTGGAGCTAGGGTTAGGGTTCCTATGTGTAGGGCTTCCCGCCCTAGGGTTAGGGTTCTTATTGGTAGGGCACTTGGAGCTAGGGTTAGGGTTGCTATGGATAGGGCACTTGTAGCTAGTGTTAGGGATCCTATGGGTAGGGTTTCCTGCCCTAGAGTAAGGGTTCTTATGGGTAGGGCACTTGGAGCTAGGCATAGGGTTCCTATGGGTAGGGCACTTGGAGCTAGGGTTAGGGTTCCTATAGGTAGGGTACTTGGAGCTAGGGTTAGGGTTCCTATGGGTAGGGGTTCCCGCCCTAGGTTTAGGCTTCTTATGGGTAGGGCACTTGGAGCTAGTGTTAGGGTTCCTATGGGTAGGGTTTCCCTCCCTAGGGTTAGTGTTACTATGGGTAGGGGCCTTGGAGCTAGGGTTAGGGTTCCTATGTGTAGGGCTTCCCGCCCTAGTGTTAGGGTTCCTATCGGTAGGGCACTTGCAGCTAGTTTTAGGGTTCCTATGGATAGGGCACTTGGAGCTAGCATTAGGGTTCCTTTGGGAAGGGCACTTGGAGCTAGGGTTAGGGTTCCTATGGGTAGGGCTTTCCGCACTAAGGTTAGGGTTCCTATGGGTAGGGAACTTGGGCTTGGGTTAGGGTTCCTATGGATAGGACTTCCAGCCCTAGGGTTAGGATTCCTATGGGTAGGGCACTTGGAGCTAGGGTTAGGGTTGCTATGGGTAGGGCAATTGGAGGTAGGGTTAGGGTTCCTATAGGTAGGGCTTCCCGTCCTAGGTTTAGGTTTCCTATGGGTTGGGCACTTGGAGATAGGGTTAGGGTTCCTATAGGTAGGGCTTCACGCCCTAGGGTTCGGGTTCCTATGGGTTGGGCCCTTGGAGCTAGGGTTAGGATTCCTATGGGTAGCGCTTCCCGCCCTAGGGTTAGGGTTCCCATGGGTAGGGCCCTCTTACCTAGGGTTAGGGTTCCTATGGGTAGGGCACTTGGCTGTACGGTTAGGGTTCCTTTGGGTAGGGCACTTGGAGCTAGTGTTAGGATGCCTATGAGTAGGTCCCTTGGAGCTAGGGGTAGGATTCCTATGGGTATGGCACTTGGAGATAGTGTTAGGGTGCCTATGGGTACGGCTTCCCGCCCTAGGGTTAGGGTTCCTATGGGTAGGGCACTTAGAGCTAGGGTTAGGGTTCCTATGGGTAGGGCCCTTGGAGCTAGGGTTACGGTTCCTATGGGTAGGGCACTTGGAGCTAGGGTTAGGGTACCTATGATTAGGGCCCTTGGAGCTAGGGTTAGGGTTCCTGTGGGTAGGGCTTCCCTCGCTGGGGTTAGGGTTCCTATGGGTAGGGCACTTGGATCTAGGGTTAGGGTTCCTGTATCTAGAGCACTTGGAGCTAGGGTTTGGATTCCTTTAGGTAGGGCTTCCCGCCCTAGCTTTAGGCTTCCTATGGGGAGGGCACTTGGAGCTAGGGTTAGGGTTCCTATGGGTAGGGCTTACCGCCCTAGGGTTAGGTTTCCTATGGGTAGGGCACTTGGAGCTAGTGTTAGGGTTCCTATGGGTAGGACTTCCCGCCCTAGGGTTAATGTTCCTATGGGTAGGGCCCTTGGAGCTAGGGTTCTGGTTCCTATGGGTAGGGCACTTGGAGCTAGGGTTAGGGTTCCTATGGGTAGGGCACTTGGAGATAAGGTTAGCGTTCCTATGGGTAGGGCCCTTGGAGCTAGGGTTAGGGTTCCTATGTGTAGGGCACTTGGAGAGAGCGTTTAGGTTCCTATAGGTAGGGCACTTGGAGCTAGGGTTAGGGTGCCTATGGGTAGGGCACCTGGCGCTAAGGTTAGGGTTCCTATTGGTAGGGCTTCCCTCCCTAGGGTTAGGGTTCCTATGGGTAGGGCCCTCTTACCTAGGGTTAGGGTTCCTATGGGTAGGGCACTTGGAGCTACGGTTAGGGTTCCTATGGGTAGGGCACTTGGAGCTAGTGTTAGGATGCCTATGAGTAGGTCCCTTGGAGCTAGGGTTAGGGTTCCTATGGGAAGGGCTTCCCGCCCTAGGGTTAATGTTCCTATGGGTAGGGCCCTTGGAGCTAGGGTTCTGGTAACTATGGGTAGGGCACTTGGAGCGAGGGTTAGGGTTCCTATGGGTAGGGCTTCCCGCCCTAGGGTTAGGGTTCCTATGGGTAAGGCCCTTTGACCTAGGGTTAGGGTTCCTATAGGTAGGGCACTTGGAGCTAGGGTTAGGGTGCCTATGGGTAGGGCACTAGGACGTAGGGTTAGGGTGCCTATGAGTAGGGCCCTTGGTGCTAGGGTGAGGGTTCCTATGGGTAGGGCTTCCTTCCCTAGGGTTAGGGTAACTATGGGTAGGGGCCTTGGAGCTAGGGTTAGGGTTCTTTTGGGTAGGGCATTTGGAGCTAGGTTTAGGGTTCCTGTGTGTAGGGTTCCCGCCCTAGGGTTAGGGTTCCTATGGGTACGGCCCTTGGAGCTAGGGTTACGGTTCCTATGGGTAGGGCACTTGGAGCTAGGGTTAGGGTTCCTATGGGTAGGGCTTCCCGCCCTAGGGTTAGGATTCCTATGGGTAGGGCACTTGGAGCTAGGGTTAGGGTACCTATGATTAGGGCCCTTGGAGCTAGAGTTAGGGTTCCTGTGGGTAGGGCTTCCCTCCCTGGGGTTAGGGTTCCTATGGGTAGGGCACTTGGATCCAGGGTTAGGGTTCCTGTGGCTAGAGCACGTGGAGCTAATTTTAGGGTTTCTATAGGTAGGGTTTCCCGCCCTAGGTTTAGGCTTCCTATGGGTAGGGCACTTGGAGCTAGGGTTAGGGTACCTATGATTAGGGCCCTTGGAGCTAGGGTTAGGGTTCCTGTTGGTAGGGCTTCCCTCACTGGGTGAGGGTTCCTATGGGTAGGGCACTTGGATCTAGGGTTAGGGTTCCTGTGGCTAGAGCACTTGGAGCTAGGGTTAGGGTTCCTATAGGTAGGGCACTTTGAGCTAGGGTTAGGGTTCCTATAGGTAGGGCTTCCCGCCATAGGTTTAGGCTTCCTATGGGTAGGGCACTTGGAGCTAGGGTTAGGGTTCCTATTGGTACGGCCCTTGGAGCTAGTGTTAGGGTTCCTATGGGTAGGGCACTTGGAGCTATTGTTAGGGTTCCTATGGATAGGGCTTCCCGCCCTAGGGTTAATGTTCCTATGGGTAGGGCCCTTGGAGCTAGGGTTCTGGTTCCTATGGGTAGGGCACTTGGAGATAGGGTTAGGGTTTCTACAGGTAGGGTTTCAAACCCTAGGTTTAGGCTTCCTATGGGTATGGCACTTGTAGCTAGGGTTAGGGTTCCTATGGGTAGGGCACTTGGAGCTAGTGTTAGGGTTCCTATGGGTAGGGTTTCCCGCCCTAGGGGTAGGGTTCCTATGGGTATGGCACTTGGAGATAGTGTTAGGGTGCCTATGGGTACGGCTTCCCGCCCTAGGTTAGGGTTCCTATGGGTAGGGCACTTAGAGCTAGGGTTATGGTTCCTATGGGTAGGGCCCTTGGAGCTAGGGTTACGGTTCCTATGGGTAGGGCACTTGGAGCTAGGGTTAGGGTTCCTACGGGTAGGGCTTCCCGCCCTAGGGTTAGGATTCCTATGGGTAGGGAACATGGAGCTAGGGTTAGGGTACCTATGATTAGGGCCCTTGGAGCTAGAGTTAGGGTTCCTGTGGGTAGGGCTTCCCTCGCTGGGGTTAGGGTTCCTATGGGTAGGGCACTTGGATCTAGGGTTAGGGTTCCTGTATCTAGAGCACTTGGAGCTAGGGTTTGGATTCCTTTAGGTAGGGCTTCCCGCCCTAGGTTTAGGCTTCCTATGGGGAGGGCACTTGGAGCTAGGGTTAGGGTTCCTATGGGTAGGGCTTACCCCCCTAGGGTTAGGTTTCCTATGGGTAGGGCACTTGGAGCTAGTGTTAGGGTTCCTATGGGTAGGACTTCCCGCCCTAGGGTTAATGTTCCTATGGGTAGGGCCCTTGGAGCTAGGGTTCTGGTTCCTATGGGTAGGGCCCTTGGAGCTAGGGTTAGGGTTCCTATGGGTAGGGCCCTTGGAGCTCGGGTTAGGGTTCCTATGGGTAGAGCCCTTGGAGCTAGGGTTAGGGTTCCTATGTGTAGTTCACTTGGAGAGAGCGTTTGGGTTCCTATAGGTAGGGCACTTGGAGCTAGGGTTAGGGTGCCTATGGATAGGGCACCTGGCGCTAAGGTTAGGGTTCCTATGGGTAGGGCTTCCCTCCCTAGGGTTAGGGTAACTATGGGTAGGGGCCTTGGAGCTAGGGTTAGGGTTCTTTTGGGTAGGGCACTTGGAGCTAGGGTTAGGGTTCCTGTGTGTAGGGATTCCCGCCCTAGGGTTAGGGTTTCTTTGAGTAGGGCCCCTGGAGCTAGGGTTAGGGTTCCTATGGGTAGGGCTCTTGGTGCTAGGGTTTGGGTTCCTATGTGTAGGGCTTCTCGACCTAGGGTTAGGGTTCCTATGGGTAGGGCACTTGAAGCTAGGGTTAGGGTTCCTATGGGTAGGGCACTTGGAGCTAGGGTTAGGGTTCCTATGTGTAGGGCTTCCCACCCTAGGGTTAGGGTTCTTATTGGTAGGGCACTTGGAGCTAGGGTTAGGGTTCCTATGGGTAGGGCACTTGGACCTAGGGTTAGGGTTCCTATGTGTAGGGGTTCCCGCCCTAGGGTTAGGATTCCTATGGGTAGGGCCCTTAGAGCTAGGGTTAGGGTTCCTATGGGTAGGGCTTCCCGCCCTAGTGTTAGGGTTCCTATGGGTAGGGGCATTGGAGCTCGGGTTAGGGTTCCTATGGGCAGGGCTTCCAGCCCTAGGGTTAGGGTTCCTATGGGTCGGGCCCTTGGAGCTAGGATTAGGGTTCCTATGGGTAGGGCCCTTGAAGCTTGGGTTAGAGTTCCTATAGGTAGGGCACTTGCAACTAGGGTCAGGGTTCCTATGGGTAGGGCACTTGGCGCTAGGGTTATGGTGCCTATGGTTAGGGCACTTGGAGCTAGGGTTAGGGTTCCTAATGGTAGGGCACTTGGAGCTAGGCTTAGGGTTCCTATAGGTAGGGCTTCCCGCTATAGGGTTAGGGTTTCTATGGGTAAGGCCCTATGAGCTAGGGTTAGGGTTCCTATGGGTAGGGCACTTGGAGCAAGGTCTAGGCTTCCTATGGCTAGGGCACTTGGAGCTAGGGTTAGGGTTCCTATAGGTAGGGATTCCCACCCTAGGGTTAGGTTTCCTATGGGTAGGGCACTTTGAGCTAGGGTTAGGGTTCTTATGGGTAGGGCACTTGAAGCTAGGGTTAGGGTTCCTATGTGTAGGGCTTCCAACCCTAGGGTTAGGGTTCCTAGGGGTAGGGCCCTTGGAGCTAGGGTTATGGTTCCTATGGGTAGGGCTTCCCGTCCTAGGGTTCGGGTTCCTATGGGTTGGGCCCTTTGAGCTAGGGTTAGGATTCCTATGGGTAGCGCTTCTTGCCCTAGGGTTAGGGTTCCCATGGGTAGGGCCCTCTTACCTAGGGTTAGGTTTCGTATGGGTAGGGCACTTGGCGGTACGTTTAGGGTTCCTTTGGGTAGGGCACTTGGAGCTAGTGTTAGGGTACCTATGAGTAGGGCCCTTGGAGCTAGTGTTAGGGTTCCTATTGGAAGGGCTTCCCGCCCTAGGGTTAATGTTCCTATGGGTAGGGCCCTTGGAGCTAGGGTTCTGGTTCCTATGGGTAGGGCACTTGGAGCGAGGGATAGGGTTCCTATGGGTAGGGCTTCCCGCCCTAGGGTTAGGGTTCCTATGGGTAGGGACCTTTGATCTAGGGTTAGAGTTCCAATTGGTAGGGCACTTGGAGCTAGGGTTAGGGTTCATATGGGTAGTGCCCTTGGAGCTAGGGTTAGGGTTCCTATGGGTAGGGCACTTGGAGCTAGGGTTAGGGTTCCTATAGGTAGGGCACTTGGAGCTAGGGTAAGGGTGCCTATGGGTAGGGCACTTGGCGCTACGGTTAGGGTGCCTATGGGTAGGGCACTAGGAGCTAGGGTTAGGGTGCCTATGAGTAGGGCCCTTGGTGTTAGGGTTAGGGTTCCTATAGGTAGGGCTTCCCGTCCTAGGTTTAGGTTTCCTATGGGTTGGGCACTTGGAGATAGGGTTAGGGTTCCTATAGGTAGGGCTTCACGCCCTAGGGTTCGGGTTCCTATGGGTTGGGCCCTTGGAGCTAGGGTTAGGATTCCTATGGGTAGCGCTTCCCGCCCTAGGGTTAGGGTTCCCATGGGTAGGGCCCTCTTACCTAGGGTTAGGGTTCCTATGGGTAGGGCACTTGGCTGTACGGTTAGGGTTCCTTTGGGTAGGGCACTTGGAGCTAGTGTTAGGATGCCTATGAGTAGGTCCCTTGGAGCTAGGGGTAGGGTTCCTATGGGTATGGCACTTGGAGATAGTGTTAGGGTGCCTATGGGTACGGCTTCCCGCCCTAGGGTTAGGGTTCCTATGGGTAGGGCACTTAGAGCTAGGGTTAGGGTTCCTATGGGTAGGGCCCTTGGAGCTAGGGTTACGGTTCCTATGGGTAGGGCACTTGGAGCTAGGTTTAGGGTACCTATGATTAGGGCCCTTGGAGCTAGAGTTAGGGTTCCTGTGGGTAGGGCTTCCCTCGCTGGGGTTAGGGTTCCTATGGGTAGGGCACTTGGATCTAGGGTTAGGGTTCCTGTATCTAGAGCACTTGGAGCTAGGGTTTGGATTCCTTTAGGTAGGGCTTCCCGCCCTAGCTTTAGGCTTCCTATGGGGAGGGCACTTGGAGCTAGGGTTAGGGTTCCTATGGGTAGGGCTTACCGCCCTAGGGTTAGGTTTCCTATGGGTAGGGCACTTGGAGCTAGTGTTAGGGTTCCTATGGGTAGGACTTCCCGCCCTAGGGTTAATGTTCCTATGGGTAGGGCCCTTGGAGCTAGGGTTCTGGTTCCTATTGGTAGGGCACTTGGAGATAAGGTTAGCGTTCCTATGGGTAGGGCCCTTGGAGCTAGGGTTAGGGTTCCTATGTGTAGGGCACTTGGAGAGAGCGTTTAGGTTCCTATAGGTAGGGCACTTGGAGCTAGGGTTAGGGTGCCTATGGGTAGGGCACCTGGCGCTAAGGTTAGGGTTCCTATGGGTAGGGCTTCCCTCCCTAGGGTTAGGGTTCCTATGGGTAGGGCCCTCTTACCTAGGGTTAGGGTTCCTATGGGTAGGGCACTTGGAGCTACGGTTAGGGTTCCTATGGGTAGGGCACTTGGAGCTAGTGTTAGGATGCCTATGAGTAGGTCCCTTGGAGCTAGGGTTAGGGTTCCTATGGGAAGGGCTTCCCGCCCTAGGGTTAATGTTCCTATGGGTAGGGCCCTTGGAGCTAGGGTTCTGGTAACTATGGGTAGGGCACTTGGAGCGAGGGTTATGGTTCCTATGGGTAGGGCTTCCCGCCCTAGGGTTAGGGTTCCTATGGGTAAGGCCCTTTGACCTAGGGTTAGGGTTCCTATAGGTAGGGCACTTGGAGCTAGGGTTAGGGTGCCTATGGGTAGGGCACTAGGAGCTAGGGTTAGGGTGCCTATGAGTAGGGCCCTTGGTGCTAGGGTGAGGGTTCCTATGGGTAGGGCTTCCTTCCCTAGGGTTAGGGTAACTATGGGTAGGGGCCTTGGAGCTAGGGTTAGGGTTCTTTTGGGTAGGGCATTTGGAGCTAGGTTTAGGGTTCCTGTGTGTAGGGTTCCCGCCCTAGGGTTAGGGTTCCTATGGGTAGGGCCCTTGGAGCTAGGGTTACGGTTCCTATGGGTAGGGCACTTGGAGCTAGGGTTAGGGTTCCTATGGGTAGGGCTTCCCGCCCTAGGGTTAGGATTCCTATGGGTAGGGCACTTGGAGCTAGGGTTAGGGTACCTATGATTAGGGCCCTTGGAGCTAGAGTTAGGGTTCCTGTGGGTAGGGCTTCCCTCCCTGGGGTTAGGGTTCCTATGGGTAGGGCACTTGGATCCAGGGTTAGGGTTCCTGTGGCTAGAGCACGTGGAGCTAATTTTAGGGTTTCTATAGGTAGGGTTTCCCGCCCTAGGTTTAGGCTTCCTATGGGTAGGGCACTTGGAGCTAGGGTTAGGGTACCTATGATTAGGGCCCTTGGAGCTAGGGTTAGGGTTCCTGTTGGTAGGGCTTCCCTCCCTGGGGTGAGGGTTCCTATGGGTAGGGCACTTGGATCTAGGGTTAGGGTTCCTGTGGCTAGAGCACTTGGAGCTAGGGTTAGGGTTCCTATAGGTAGGGCACTTTGAGCTAGGGTTAGGGTTCCTATAGGTAGGGCTTCCCGCCATAGGTTTAGGCTTCCTATGGGTAGGGCACTTGGAGCTAGGGTTAGGGTTCCTATTGGTACGGCCCTTGGAGCTAGTGTTAGGGTTCCTATGGGTAGGGCACTTGGAGCTATTGTTAGGGTTCCTATGGATAGGGCTTCCCGCCCTAGGGTTAATGTTCCTATGGGTAGGGCCCTTGGAGCTAGGGTTCTGGTTCCTATGGGTAGGGCACTTGGAGATAGGGTTAGGGTTTCTACAGGTAGGGCTTCAAACCCTAGGTTTAGCCTTCCTATGGGTATGGCACTTGTAGCTAGGGTTAGGGTTCCTATGGGTAGGGCACTTGGAGCTAGTGTTAGGGTTCCTATGGGTAGGGTTTCCCGCCCTAGGGGTAGGGTTCCTATGGGTATGGCACTTGGAGATAGTGTTAGGGTGCCTATGGGTACGGCTTCCCGCCCTAGGGTTAGGGTTCCTATGGGTAGGGCACTTAGAGCTAGGGTTATGGTTCCTATGGGTAGGGCCCTTGGAGCTAGGGTTACGGTTCCTATGGGTAGGGCACTTGGAGCTAGGGTTAGGGTTCCTGTGGGTAGGGCTTCCCTCGCTGGGGTTAGGGTTCCTATGGGTAGGGCACTTGGATCTAGGGTTAGGGTTCCTGTATCTAGAGCACTTGGAGCTAGGGTTTGGATTCCTTTAGGTAGGGCTTCCCGCCCTAGGTTTAGGCTTCCTATGGGGAGGGCACTTGGAGCTAGGGTTAGGGTTCCTATGGGTAGGGCTTACCGCCCTAGGGTTAGGTTTCCTATGGGTAGGGCACTTGGAGCTAGTGTTACGGTTCCTATGGGTAGGACTTCCCGCCCTAGGGTTAATGTTCCTATGGGTAGGGCCCTTGGAGCTAGGGTTCTGGTTCCTATGGGTAGGGCCCTTGGAGCTAGGGTTAGGGTTCCTATGGGTAGGGCCCTTGGAGCTCGGGTTAGGGTTCCTATGGGTAGGGCCCTTGGAGCTAGGGTTAGGGTTCCTATGTGTAGTTCACTTGGAGAGAGCGTTTGGGTTCCTATAGGTAGGGCACTTGGAGCTAGGGTTAGGGTGCCTATGGTTAGGGCACCTGGCGCTAAGGTTAGGGTTCCTATGGGTAGGGCTTCCCTCCCTAGGGTTAGGGTAACTATGGGTAGGGGCCTTGGAGCTAGGGTTAGGGTTCTTTTGGGTATGGCACTTGGAGCTAGGGTTAGGGTTCCTGTGTGTAGGGATTCCCGCCCTAGGGTTAGGGTTTCTATGAGTAGGGCCCCTGGAGCTAGGGTTAGGGTTCCTATGGGTAGGGCTCTTGGTGCTAGGGTTTGGGTTCCTATGTGTAGGGCTTCTCGACCTAGGGTTAGGGTTCCTATGGGTAGGGCACTTGAAGCTAGGGTTAGGGTTCCTATGGGTAGGGCACTTGGAGCTAGGGTTAGGGTTCCTATGTGTAGGGCTTCCCACCCTAGGGTTAGGGTTCTTATTGGTAGGGCACTTGGAGCTAGGGTTAGGGTTGCTATGGGTAGGGCACTTGGAGCTAGGGTTAGGGTTCCTATGGGTAGGGATTCCTGCCCTAGGGTAAGGGTTCTTATGGGTAGGGCACTTGGAGCTAGGGTTAGGGTTCCTATGGGTAGGGCACTTGGACCTAGGGTTAGGGTTCCTATGTGTAGGGGTTCCCGCCCTAGGTTTAGGCTTCCTATGGGTAGGGCACTTTGAGCTAGGGTTAGGGTTCTTATGGGTAGGGCACTTGGAGCTAGGGTTAGGGTTCCTATGTGTAGGGCTTCCAACCCTAGGGTTAGGGTTCCTAGGGGTAGGGCCCTTGGAGCTAGGGTTATGGTTCCTATGGGTAGGGCTTCCCGTCCTAGGGTTCGGGTTCCTATGGGTTGGGCCCTTTGAGCTAGGGTTAGGATTCCTATGGGTAGCGCTTCTTGCCCTAGGGTTAGGGTTCCCATGGGTAGGGCCCTCTTACCTAGGGTTAGGTTTCGTATGGGTAGGGCACTTGGCGGTACGGTTAGGGTTCCTTTGGGTAGGGCACTTGGAGCTAGTGTTAGGGTTCCTATGGGAAGGGCTTCCCGCCCTAGGGTTAATGTTCCTATGGGTAGGGCCCTTGGAGTTGGGTTCTGGTTCCTATGGGTAGGGCACTTGGAGCGAGGGATAGGGTTCCTATGGGTAGGGCTTCCCGCCCTAGGGTTAGGGTTCCTATGGGTAGGGACCTTTGATCTAGGGTTAGAGTTCCAATTGGTAGGGCACTTGGAGCTAGGGTTAGGGTTCATATGGGTAGTGCCCTTGGAGCTAGGGTTAGGGTTCCTATGGGTAGGGCACTTGGAGCTAGGGTTAGGGTTCCTATAGGTAGGGCACTTGGAGCTAGGGTAAGGGTGCCTATGGGTAGGGCACTTGGCGCTACGGTTAGGGTGCCTATGGGTAGGGCACTAGGAGCTAGGGTTAGGGTGCCTATGAGTAGGGCCCTTGGTGTTAGGGTGAGGGTTCCTATGGGTAGGGCTTCCCTCCCTAGGGTTAGGGTAACTATGGGTAGGGGCCTTGGAGCTAGGGTTAGGTTTCTTTTGGGTAGGGCACTTGGAGCTAGGGTTAGGGTTCCTGTGTGTAGGGCTTCCCGCCCTAGGGTTATGGTTCCTATGGGAAGGGAACTTGGGCTTGGGTTAGGGTTCCTATGGGTAGGACTTCCAGCCCTAGGGTTAGGGTTCCTATGGGTAGGGGACTTGGAGCTAGGGTTAGGGTTGCTATGGGTAGGGCACTTGGAGCTAGGGTTAGGGTTCCTATAGTTAGGGCTTCCCGCCCTAGGTTTAGGCTTCCAATGGGTTGGGCACTTGGAGCTAGGGTTAGGGTTCCTCTGGGTAGGGCTTCCCGCCCTAGAGTGAGGTTTCCTATGGGTAGGGCATTTGGAGCTAGTGTTAGGGTTCCTATGGGTAGGGCACTTGTAACTAGGGTTAGGGTTCCTATGGGTAGGGCACTTGGAGCTAGTGTTAGGGTTCCTATGGGTAGGGTTTCCCGCCCTAGGGTTAGGTTTCCTATGGGTATGGCACTTGGAGATAGTGTTAGGGTGCCTATGGGTACGGCTTCCCGCCCTAGGGTTAGGGTTCCTATGGGTAGGGCACTTAGAGCTAGGGTTACGGTTCCTATGGGTAGGGCTTCCCGCCCTAGGGTTAGGATTCCTATGGGTTGGGAACATGGAGCTAGGGTTAGGGTACCTATGATTAGGGCCCTTGGAGCTAGAGTTAGGGTTCCTGTGGGTAGGGCTTCCCTCGCTGGTGTTAGGATTCCTATCGGTAGGGCACTTAGATCTAGGGTTTGGGTTCCTGTGGCTAGAGCACTTGGAGCTAGGGTTAGGGTTCCTATAGGTAGGGCTTCCCGCCCTAGGTTTAGGCTTCCTATGGGGAGGGCACTTGGAGCTAGTGTTAGGGTTCCTATGGGTAGGGCTTCCCGCCCTAGGGTTAATGTTCCTATGGGTAGGGCCCTTGGAGCTAGGGTTCTGGTTCCTATGGGTAGGGCACTTGGAGCTAGGGTTAGGGTTCCTATGTGTAGGGCACTTGGAGAGAGGGTTTGGGTTCCTATAGGTAGGGCACTTGGATCTAGGGTTAGGGTACCTATGGGTGGGGCACCTGGTGCTAAGGTTAGGGTTCCTATGGGTAGGGCTTCCCTCCCTAGTGTTAGGGTAACTATGGGTAGGGGCCTTGGAGCTAGGGTTAGGGTTCTTTTGGGTAGGGCACTTAGAGCTAGGGTTAGGGTTCCTGTGTGTAGGGATTCCTGCCCTAGGGTTAGGGTTCCTATGTGTAGGGCACTTGGAGCTAGTTTTAGGGTTCCTATGAGTAGGGCCCTTGGAGCTAGGGTTAGGGTTCCTATGGGTAGGTCTCTTGGTGCTAGGGTTTGGGTTCCTATGTGTAGGGCTTCTCGCCCTAGGGTTAGGGTTCCTATGGGTAGGGCCCTTGAAGCTAGGGTTAGGGTTCCTATGGGTAGGGCACTTGGAGCTAGGGTTAGGGTTCCTATGTGTAGGGCTTCCCGCCCTAGGGTTAGGGTCCTTATTGGTAGGGCACTTGGAGCTAGGGTTAGGGTTGCTATGGGTAGGGCACTTGGAGCTAGTGTTAGGGTTCCTATGGGTAGGGCACTTGGAGCTAGGGTTAGGGTTCCTATAGGTAGGGCACTTGGAGCTAGGGTTAGGGTTCCTATGGGTAGGGGTTCCCGCCCTAGGTTTAGGCTTCTTATGGGTAGGGCACTTGAAGCTAGTGTTAGGGTTCCTATCGGTAGGGTTTCCCTCCCTAGGGTTAGTGTTACTATGGGTAGGGGCCTTGGAGCTAGGGTTAGGGTTCTTATGGGTAGGGCACTTGAGCTAGGATAAGGGTTCCTATGTGTAGGGCTTCCCACCCTAGTGTTAGGGTTCCTATCGGTAGGGCACTTGCAGCTAGTTTTAGGGTTCTTATGGATAGGGCACTTGGAGCTACCATTAGGGTTCCTTTGGGAAGGGCACTTGGAGCTAGGGTTAGGGTTCCTATGGGTAGGGCTTTCCGCACTAAGGTTAGGGTTCCTATGGGTAGGGAACTTGGGCTTGGGTTAGGTTTCCTATGGGTAGGACTTCCAGCCCTAGGGTTAGGATTCCTAGGGGTAGGGCACTTGGAGCTAGGGTTAGGGTTGCTATGGGTAGGGCAATTGGAGGTAGGGTTAGGGTTCCTATAGGTAGGGATTCCCGCCCTAGGTTTAGGTTTCCTATGGGTTGGGCACTTGGAGATAGTGTTAGCGTTCCTATGGGTAGGGTACTTGGAGCTAGGGTTAGGGTTCCTATAGGTAGGGCTTCCCGCCCTAGGGTTAGGGTTCCTAGGGGTAGGGCACTTGGAGCTAGGGTTAGGGTTCCTATGGGTAGGGCTTACCGTCCTAGGGTTCGGGTTCCTATGGGTTGGGCCCTTGGAGCTAGGGTTAGGATTCCTATGGGTAGCGCTTCCCGCCCTAGGGTTAGGGTTCCCATGGGTAGGGCCCTCTTACCTAGGGTTAGGGTTCCTATGGGTAGGGCACTTGGCGGTACGGTTAGGGTTCCTTAGGGTAGGGCACTTGGAGCTAGTGTTAGGGTGCCTATGAGTAGGGCCCTTGGAGCTAGGGTTAGGGTTCCTATGGGAAGGGCTTCCCGCCCTAGGGTTAATGTTCCTATGGGTAGGGCCCTTGGAGCTAGGGTTCTGGTTCCTATGGGTAGGGCACTTGGAGCGAGGGTTAGGGTTCCTATGGGTAGGGCTTCCCGCCCTAGGGTTAGGGTTCCTATGGGTAGGGCCCTTTGACCTAGGGTTAGAGTTCCAATTGTTAGGGCACTTGGAGCTAGGGTTAGGGTTCCTATAGGTAGGGCAATTGGAGCTAGGGTTAGGGTGCCTATGGGTAGGGCACTTGGCGCTGCGGTTAGGGTGCCTATGGGTAGGGCACTAGGAGCTAGGGTTAGGGTGCCTATGAGTAGGGCCCTTGGTGCTAGGGTGAGGGTTCCTATGGGTAGGGCTTCCCTCCCTAGGGTTAGGGTAACTATGGGTAGGGGCTTTGGAGCTAGGGTTAGGGTTCTTTTGGGTAGGGCACTTGGAGCTAGGGTTAGGGTTCCTGTGTGTAGGGCTTCCCGCCCTAGGGTTAGGGTTCCTATGGGTAGGGCACTTGGAGCTAGCATTAGGGTTCCTATGGATAGGGCTTTCCGCCCTAGGGTTATGGTTCCTATGGGAAGGGAACTTGGGTTTGGGTTAGGGTTCCTATGGGTAGGGCACTTGGAGCTAGGTTAGAGTTGCTATAGGTAGGGCACTTGGAGCTAGGGTTAGGGTTCCTATAGGTAGGGCTTCCCGCCCTAGGTTTAGGCTTCCAATGGGTTGGGCACTTGGAGCTAGGGTTAGGGTTCCTCTGGGTAGGGCTTCCCGCCCTAGGGTTAGTGTTCCTATGGGTATGGCACTTGGAGATAGTGTTAGGGTGCCTAAGGGTACGGCTTCCCGCCCTAGGGTTAGGGTTCCTATGGGTAGGGCACTTAGAGCTAGGGTTAGGGTTCCTATGGGTAGGGCCCTTGGAGCTAGGGTTACGGTTCCTATGGGTAGGGCTTCCCGCCCTAGGGTTAGGATTCCTATGGGTAGGGAACATGGAGCTAGGGTTAGGGTACCTATGATTAGGGCACTTGGATCTAGGGTTTGGGTTCCTGTGGCTAGAGCACTTGGAGCTAGGGTTAGGGTTCCTATAGGTAAGGCTTCCCGCCCTAGGGTTAGGTTTCCTATGGGTAGGGCACTTGGAGCTAGTGTTAGGGTTCCTATGGGTAGGGCTTCCCGCCCTAGGGTTAATGTTCCTATGGGTAGGGCCCTTGGAGCTAGGGTTCTGGTTCCTATGTGTAGGGCACTTGGAGCTAGGGTTTGGGTTCCTATAGGTAGGGCACTTGGAGCTAGGGTTAGGGTGCCTATGGGTAGGGCACCTGGTGCTAAGGTTAGGGTTCTTTTGGGTAGGGCACTTAGAGCTAGGGTTAGGGTTCCTGTGTGTAGGGATTCCTGCCCTAGGGTTAGGGTTCCTATGGGTAGGGCACTTGGAGCTAGTTTTAGGGTTCCTATGAGTAGGGCCCTTGGAGCTAGGGTTAGGGTTCATATGGGTAGGGCTCTTGGTGCTAGGGTTTGGGTTCCTATGTGTAGGGCTTCTCGCCCTAGGGTTAGGGTTCCTATGGGTAGGGCACTTGGAGCTAGGGTTAGGGTTCCTATGGGTAGGGTTTCCTGCCCTAGGGTAAGGGTTCTTATCGGTAGGGCACTTGGAGCTAGGGATAGGGTTCCTATGGGTAGGGCACTTGGAGCTAGGGTTAGGGTTCCTATAGGTAGGGTACTTGGAGCTAGGGTTAGGGTTCCTATGGGTAAGGGTTCCCGCCCTAGGTTTAGGCTTCTTATGGGTAGGGCACTTGGAGCTAGGGTTAGGGTTCCTATGGGTAGGGTTTCCCTCCCTAGGGTTAGTGTTACTATGGGTAGGGGCCTTGGAGCTAGGGTTAGGGTTCCTATGTGTAGGGCTTCCCGCCCTAGTGTTAGGGTTCCTATCGGTAGGGCACTTGCAGCTAGTTTTAGGGTTCCTATGGATAGGGCACTTGGAGCTAGCATTAGGGTTCCTTTGGGAAAGGCACTTGGAGCTAGGGTTAGGGTTCCTATGGGTAGGGCTTTCCGCACTAAGGTTAGGGTTCCTATGGGTAGGGAACTTGGGCTTGGGTTAGGGTTCCTATGGATAGGACTTCCAGCCCTAGGGTTAGGATTCCTATGGGTAGGGCACTTGGAGCTAGGGTTAGGGTTGCTATATGTAGGGCAATTGGAGGTAGGGTTAGGGTTCCTATAGGTAGGGCTTCCCGCCCTAGGTTTAGGTTTCCTATGGGTTGGGCACTTGGAGATAGGGTTAGGGTTCCTATAGGTAGGGCTTCACGCCCTAGGGTTCGGGTTCCTATGGGTTGGGCCCTTGGAGCTAGGGTTAGGATTCCTATGGGTAGCGCTTCCCGCCCTAGGGTTAGGGTTCCCATGGGTAGGGCCCTCTTACCTAGGGTTAGGGTTCCTATGGGTAGGGCACTTGGAGCTACGGCTAGGGTTCCAATTGGTAGGGCACTTGGAGCTAGGGTTAGGGTTCATATGGGTAGGGCCCTTGGTGCTAGGGTGAGGGTTCCTATGGGTAGGGCTTCCTTCCCTAGGGTTAGGGTAACTATGGGTAGGGGCCTTGGAGCTAGGGTTAGGGTTCTTTTGGGTAGGGCATTTGGAGCTAGGTTTAGGGTTCCTGTGTGTAGGGTTCCCGCCCTAGGGTTAGGGTTCCTATGGGTAGGGCACTTGGAGCTAGCATTAGGGTTCCTATGGGTCGGGCACTTGGAGCTAGGGTTAGGGTTCCTATGGATAGGGCTTTCGGCCCTAGGGTTATGGTTCCTATGGTTAGGGAACTTGGGCTTGGGTTAGGGTTCCTATGGGTAGGACTTCCAGCCCTAGGGTTAGGGTTCCTATGGGTAGGGCACTTGGAGCTAGGTTAGAGTTGCTATAGGTAGGGCACTTGGAGCTAGGGTTAGGGTTGCTATGGGTAGGGCACTTGGAGCTAGGGTTAGGGTTCCTATAGGTAGGGCTTCCCGCCCTAGGTTTAGGCTTCCAATGGGTTGGGCACTTGGAGCTAGGGTTAGGGTTCCTCTGGGTAGGGCTTCCCGCGCTAGGGTGAGGTTTCCTATGAGTAGGGCATTTGGAGCTAGTGTTAGGGTTCCTATGGGTATTGCCTCCCGCCCTAGGGTTAGGGTTCGTATGGGTAGGGCTTACCGCCCTAGGGTTAGGGTTCCTATGGGTAGGGCCCTTAGAGCTAGGGTTAGGGTTCCTATGGGTAGGGCTTCCCACCCTAGCGTTACTGTTCCTATGGGTAGGGCCCTTGGAGCTAGTGTTCGGGTTCCTATGAGTAGGTCCCTTGGAGTTAGGTTTAGGCTTCCAATGGGTAGGGAACTTGGAGCTAGGGTTAGGGTGCCTATGGGTACGGCTTCTCGCCCTAGGGTTAGGGTTCCTATGGGTAGCGCACTTGAAGCTAGGTTTAGGGTTCTTATGGGTAGGGCACTTGGAGCTAGTGTTAGGGTTCCCATGTGTAGGGCTTCCCGCCCTAGGGTTAGGGTTCTTATTGGTAGGGAACTTGGAGCTAGGGTTAGGGTTCCTTTGGGTAGGGCACTTGGAGCTAGGGTTAGGGTGCCTATGAGTAGGGCCCTTGAAGCTAGGGTTAGGGTTCCTATGGGTAGGGCCCTTGGAGCTACGGTTAGGGTTCCTATGGGTAGGGCCCTTGGAGCTAGGGTTAGGGTTCCTACTGGTAGGGCACTTGGAGCTAGGGTTAGGGTTCCTATGGTTAGGGCACTTGGAGCTAGGGTTAGGGTTCCTATGGGTAGGGCTTCCCGCCCTGGGGTGAGGTTTCCTATGGATAGGGCATTTGGAGCTAGTGTTAGGGTTCCTATGGGTAGGGCTTCCCTCCCTAGGGTTAGGCTTCCTATGGGTTGGGCACTTGGAGCTAGGGTTAGGCTTCCTATGGGTAGGGCTTACCGCCCTAGGGTGAGGTTTTCCTATGGGTAGGGCATTTGGAGCTAGTGTTAGGGTTCCTATGGGTAGGGCTTCCCGCCCTAGGGTTTGGGTTCCTATAGGTGTGGCTTCCCACCCTAGGTTTAGGCCTCCTATGGGTACGGCACTTGGAGCTAGGGTTAGGGTTCCTATGGTTAGGGCTTCCCGCCCTGGGGTTAGGTTTCCTAAGGGTAGGGTACTTGGAGCTACTGTTAGGGTTCCTATGGTTAGGGCTTCCCGCCCTGGGGTTAGGTTTCCTAAGGGTAGGGTACTTGGAGCTAATGTTAGGGTTCCTGTGGGTAGGGCACTTGGAGCTAGGGTAAGGGTGCCTATGGGTATGGCTTCCCTCCCTAGGGTTAGTGTTCCTATGGGTAGGGCACCTGGATCTAGGGTTAGGGTTCCTACGGGTAGGGCACTTGGAGCTAGCATTAGGGTTCCTATGGGTAGGGCTTCCCGCCCTGGGGTTAGGTTTCCTAAGGGTAGGGTACTTGGAGCTAATGTTAGGGTTCCTGTGGGTAGGGCACTTGGAGCTAGGGTAAGGGTGCCTATGGGTATGGCTTCCCTCCCTAGGGTTAGATTTCCTAAGGGTAGGGCATTTGGAGCTCGTGTTAGGGTTCCTATGGTTAGGGCTTCCCGCCCTGGGGTTAGGTTTCCTAAGGGTAGGGTACTTGGAGCTAATGTTAGGGTTCCTGTGGGTAGGGCACTTGGAGCTAGGGTAAGGGTGCCTATGGGTATGGCTTCCCTCCCTAGGGTTAGGGTTTTTATGGGCAGGGCCCTTGGAGCTAGGGTTTGGGTTCCTATGGGTAGGGCTGCCCTCCCTAGTGTTAGGGTTCCTATGGGTAGGGCTCTTGGTGCTACGGTTAGGGTTCCTATGGGTAGGGCTTCTCGCCCTAGGGTTACGGTTCCTATGGGTAGGACACTTGGACCTAGGGTGAGGGTTCCTATGGGTAGGGCACTTGGAGGTAGGGTTAGGGTTCCTATGGGTAGGGCTTCCCGCCCTAGTGTTAGGGTTCCTATGGGTAGGGCACTTGGAGCTAGGTTTAGCATTCCTATGGGTAGGGCTTCCCGCCCTAGTGTTAGGGTTCCTATGGGTAGGGGCATTGGAGCTCAGGTTGGGGTTCCTATGGGTAGGGCTTCCAACCCTAGGGTTAGGGTTCCTATGGGTCGGGCCGTTGGAGCTAGGGTTAGGGTTCCTATGGGTAGGGCTTCCCGCCCTAGTGTAGGGTTCCTATGGGTAGGGCCCTTGGAGCTAGGGTTCGGGTTCCTATGGGTAGGGCACTTAGAGCTAGGGTTAGGATTCCTATAGGTAGGTCTTCCCATCCTAGGGTTAGGGTTCCTGTGGGTAGGGCACTTGGTGCTAGGGTAAGGGTGCCTATGGGTATGGCTTCCCTCCCTAGGGTTAGTGTTGCTATGGGTAGGGAACCTGGAGCTAGGGTTAGGGTTCCTACGGGTACGGCACTTGGAGCTAGCATTAGGGTTCCTATGGGTAGGGCACTTGGAGCTAGGGTTAGGTTTCCTATGGGTAGGGCTTCCCGGCCTAGGGTGAGGTTTCCTATGGGTAGGGCATTTGGAGCTAGTGTTAGGGTTCCTATGGGTAGGGCTTCCCGCCCTAGGGTTAGGGTTAGTATGGGTAGGGCCCTTGGAGCTAGGATTAGGGTTCCTATGGGCAGGGCACTTGGAGCTAGAGTTAGGGTTCCTATGGGTAGGGCTTCCCGCCCTAGGGTTAGGGTTCCTATGGGTAGGGCCCTTAGAGCTAGGGTTAGGGTTCCTATGGGTAGGGCTTCCTGCCCTAGTGTTAATGTCCCTATGGGTAGGGCCCTTGGAGCTAGTGTTTGGTTTCCTATGAGTAGGGCCCTTGGAGCTACGGTAAGGGTTCCTATGGGTAGGGCCCTTGGAGCTAGGGTTCAGGTTCCTATGGGTAGGGCTTCCCTCCCTAGGGTTAGGGTTCCTATGGGTAGGGCTCTTGGATCTAGGGTTAGGGTGCCTATGGGTAGGGCTTCCCTCCCTAGGGTTAGGGTTCCTATGGGTAGGGCTCTTGGTGGTAGGGTTTGGTTTCCTATGGGTAGGGCTTCTCGCCCTAGGGTTACGGTTCCTATGGGTAGGACACTTGGACCTAGGGTGAGGGTTCCTATGGGTAGGGCACTTGAAGCTAGGGTTAGGGTTCCTATGTGTAGGGCACTTGGATCTAGGGTTAGGGTTCCTATGCGTAGGTTTTCCCAACCTAGGGTTAGGGTTCCTATGGGTAGGGCACTTGGAGCTAGGGTTAGGGTTCCTATGGGTAGTTTTTCCCGCCCTAGGGTTAGGGTACCCATGGGTAGGTGCCTTGGAGCTAGGGTTAGGGTTCCTATGGGCAGGGCTTCCCGCCCTAGGGTTAGGGTTCCTATGGGTAGGGCACTTGGGGCTAGTGTTAGGGTTCCTATGGGTAGGGCTTCCCTCCCTAGGGTTAGGGTTCCTATGGGAAGGGCTACCCACCCTAGGGTTAGGGTTTTTATGGGCAGGGCCCTTGGAGCTAGGTTTTGGGTTCCTATGGGTAGGGCTGCCCTCCCTAGTGTTAGGGTTCCTATGGGTAGGGCTCTTGGTGCTACGGTTAGGGTTTCTATGGGTAGGGCTTCCCGCCCTAGGGTTAGGGTTCCTATGGGTAGGGCATTTGAAGCTAGGGTTAGGGTTCCTATGGGTAGGGCACTTGGCGCTAGGGTTAGGGTTCCTATGGGTAGGGCTTCCCGCCCTAGTGTTAGGGTTCCTATGGGTAGGGCACTTGGAGCTAGGTTTAGGGTTCCTATGGGTAGGGCTTCCCGCCCTAGTGTTAGGGTTCCTATTGGTAGGGGCATTGGAGCTCAGGTTAGGGTTCCTATGGGTAGGGTTCCAACCCTAGGGTTAGGGTTCCTATGGGTCGGGCCCTTGGAGCTAGGATTAGGGTTCCTATAGGTAGGGCACTTGCAACTAGGGTTAGGGTTCCTATGGGTAGGGCACTTGGCGCTAGGGTTATGGTGCCTATGGGTAGGGCACTTAGAACTAGGTTTAGGGTTCCTATAGGTAGGGCTTCCCGCCCTAGGTTTAGCGTTCCTGTGGGTAGGGCTCTTGGATCTAGGGTTAGGGTGCCTATGGGTAGGGTATTTGGAGCTAGGTTTAGGGTTGCTATGGGTAGGGCTTCCCTCCCTAGGGTTAGGGATACTATGGGTAGGGACATTGGAGCTAGGGTTAGGGTTCCTATAGGTAGGGCTTCCCTCCCTAGGGTTAGAGTTCCTATGATTAGGGTCCTAGGAGCTAGGGTTAGGGTTCCTATAGGTAGGGCTTCCGGCCCTAGGTTTAGGCTTCCTATAGGTAGGGCTCTTGGAGCTAGGCTTAGGGTTCCTATGGGTAGGGCTTCCCGCCCTAGGGTTAGGTTTCCTACGGGTAGGGCCCTTGGAGCTAGTGTTAGGGTTCCTATGGGTAGGGCACTTGGAGCTATTGTTAGGGTTCCTATGGATAGGGCTTCCCACCCTAGGGTTAATGTTCCTATGGGTAGGGCCCTTGGAGCTAGGGTTCTGGTTCCTATGGGTAGGGCACTTGGAGATAGGGTTAGGGTTTCTACAGGTAGGGTTTCCCACCCTAGGTTAAGCTTCCTATGGGTAGGGCACTTGTAGCAAGGGTTAGGGTTCCTATGGGTAGGGCTTCCCGCCCTAGGGTTAGGGTTCCTATGGGTAGGGCACTTGGAGCTAGTGTTAGGGTGCCTATGGGTACGGCTTCCCGCCCTAGGGTTAGGGTTCCTATGGATAGGGCACTTAGAGCTAGGGTTAGGGTTCCTATGGGTAGGGCCCTTGGAGCTAGGGTTACGGTTCCTATGGGTAGGGCACCTGGAGCTAGTGTTAGGGTGCCTATGGGTACGGCTTCCCGCCCTAGGGTTAGGGTTCCTATGGGTAGGGCACTTAGAGCTAGGGTTAGGGTTCCTATGGGTAGGGCCCTTGGAGCTAGGGTTACGATTCCTATGGGTAGGGCACTTGGAGCTAGGGTTAGGGCTTCTATGGGTAGGGCTTCCCTCCCTGGGGTTAGGGTTCCTATGGGTAGGGCCCTTGGAGCTAGGGTTCTGGTTCCTATGGGTAGGGCACTTGGAGATAGGGTTAGGGTTTCTACAGGTAGGGTTTCCCACCCTAGGTTAAGCTTCCTATGGGTAGGGCACTTGTAGCAAGGGTTAGGGTTCCTATGGGTAGGGCTTCCCGCCCTAGGGTTAGGGTTCCTATGTGTAGGGCACTTGGATCTAGGGTTAGGGTTCCTATGCGTAGGTTTTCCCGACCTAGGGTTAGGGTTCCTATGGGTAGGGCACTTGGAGCTAGGGTTAGGGTTCCTATGGGTAGTTTTTCCCGCCCTAGGGTTAGGGTACCCATGGGTAGGTGCCTTGGAGCTAGGGTTAGGGTTCCTATGGGCAGGGCTTCCCGCCCTAGGGTTAGGGTTCCTATGGGTAGGGCACTTGGGGCTAGTGTTAGGGTTCCTATGGGTAGGGCTTCCCTCCCTAGGGTTAGGGTTCCTATGGGAAGGGCTACCCACCCTAGTGTTAGGGTTTTTATGGGCAGGGCCCTTGGAGCTAGGGTTTGGGTTCCTATGGGTAGGGCTGCCCTCCCTAGTGTTAGGGTTCCTATGGGTAGGGCTCTTGGTGCTACGGTTAGGGTTTCTATGGGTAGGGCTTCCCGCCCTAGGGTTAGGGTTCCTATGGGTAGGGCATTTGAAGCTAGGGTTAGGGTTCCTATGGGTAGGGCACTTGGCGCTAGGGTTAGGGTTCCTATGGGTAGGGCTTCCCGCCCTAGTGTTAGGGTTCCTATGGGTAGGGCACTTGGAGCTAGGTTTAGGGTTCCTATGGGTAGGGCTTCCCGCCCTAGTGTTAGGGTTCCTATTGGTAGGGGCATTGGAGCTCAGGTTAGGGTTCCTATGGGTAGGGTTCCAACCCTAGGGTTAGGGTTCCTATGGGTCGGGCCCTTGGAGCTAGGATTAGGGTTCCTATAGGTAGGGCCCTTGAAGCTTGGGTTAGAGTTCCTATAGGTAGGGCACTTGCAACTAGGGTTAGGGTTCCTATGGGTAGGGCACTTGGCGCTAGGGTTATGGTGCCTATGGGTAGGGCACTTGGAGCTAGGGTTAGGGTTCCTATAGGTAGGGCTTCCCACCCTAGGGTTAGGTTTCCTATGGGTAGGGCACTTAGAACTAGGTTTAGGGTTCCTATAGGTAGGGCTTCCCGCCCTAGGTTTAGCGTTCCTGTGGGTAGGGCTCTTGGATCTAGGGTTAGGGTGCCTATGGGTAGGGTATTTGGAGCTAGGTTTAGGGTTGCTATGGGTAGGGCTTCCCTCCCTAGGTTTAGGGATACTATGGGTAGGGACATTGGAGCTAGGGTTAGGGTTCCTATAGGTAGGGCTTCCCTCCCTAGGGTTAGAGTTCCTATGATTAGGGTCCTAGGAGCTAGGGTTAGGGTTCCTATAGGTAGGGCTTCCGGCCCTAGGTTTAGGCTTCCTATAGGTAGGGCTCTTGGAGCTAGGCTTAGGGTTCCTATGGGTAGGGCTTCCCGCCCTAGGGTTAGGTTTCCTACGGGTAGGGCCCTTGGAGCTAGTGTTAGGGTTCCTATGGGTAGGGCACTTGGAGCTATTGTTAGGGTTCTTATGGATAGGGCTTCCCACCCTAGGGTTAATGTTCCTATGGGTAGGGCCCTTGGAGCTAGGGTTCTGGTTCCTATGGGTAGGGCACTTGGAGATAGGGTTAGGGTTTCTACAGGTAGGGTTTCCCACCCTAGGTTAAGCTTCCTATGGGTAGGGCACTTGTAGCAAGGGTTAGGGTTCCTATGGGTAGGGCTTCCCGCCCTAGGGTTAGGGTTCCTATGGGTAGGGCACTTCGAGCTAGTGTTAGGGTGCCTATGGGTACGGCTTCCCGCCCTAGGGTTAGGGTTCCTATGGATAGGGCACTTAGAGCTAGGGTTAGGGTTCCTATGGGTAGGGCCCTTGGAGCTAGGGTTACGGTTCCTATGGGTAGGGCACCTGGAGCTAGTGTTAGGGTGCCTATGGGTACGGCTTCCCGCCCTAGGGTTAGGGTTCCTATGGGTAGGGCACTTAGAGCTAGGGTTAGGGTTCCTATGGGTAGGGCCCTTGGAGCTAGGGTTACGATTCCTATGGGTAGGGCACTTGGAGCTAGGGTTAGGGTTTCTATGGGTAGGGCTTCCCTCCCTGGGGTTAGGGTTCCTATGGGTAGGGCCCTTGGAGCTAGGGTTCTGGTTCCTATGGGTAGGGCACTTGGAGCTAGGGTTTGGGTTCCTATGGGTAGGGCACTTTGAGCTAGGGTTAGGGTTCCTATAGGTAGGGCTTCCGGCCCTAGGTTTAGGCTTCCTATAGGTAGGGCTCTTGGAGCTAGGCTTAGGGTTCCTATGGGTAGGGCTTCCCGCCCTAGGGTTAGGTTTCCTACGGGTAGGGCCCTTGGAGCTAGTGTTAGGGTTCCTATGGGTAGGGCACTTGGAGCTATTGTTAGGGTTCCTATGGATAGGGCTTCCCACCCTAGGGTTAATGTTCCTATGGGTAGGGCCCTTGGAGCTAGGGTTCTGGTTCCTATGGGTAGGGCACTTGGAGATAGGGTTAGGGTTTCTACAGGTAGGGTTTCCCACCCTAGGTTAAGCTTCCTATGGGTAGGGCACTTGTAGCAAGGGTTAGGGTTCCTATGGGTAGGGCTTCCCTCCCTAGGGTTAGGGTTCCTATGGGTAGGGCACATGGAGCTAGTGTTAGGGTGCCTATGGGTACGGCTTCCCGCCCTAGGGTTAGGGTTCCTATGGATAGGGCACTTAGAGCTAGGGTTAGGGTTCCTATGGGTAGGGCCCTTGGAGCTAGGGTTACGGTTCCTATGGGTAGGGCACCTGGAGCTAGTGTTAGGGTGCCTATGGGTACGGCTTCCCGCCCTAGGGTTAGGGTTCCTATGGGTAGGGCACTTAGAGCTAGGGTTAGGGTTCCTATGGGTAGGGCCCTTGGAGCTAGGGTTACGATTCCTATGGGTAGGGCACTTGGAGCTAGGGTTAGGGTTTCTATGGGTAGGGCTTCCCGCCCTAGGTTTAGGCTTCCTATGGGGAGGGCACTTGGAGCTAGGGTTAGGGTTCCTATGGGTAGGGCTTACCGCCCTAGGTTTAGGTTTCCTATGGGTAGGGCCCTTTGAGCTAGGGTTCTGGTTCCTATGGGTAGGGCACTTGGAGCTAGTGTTAGGGTTCCTATGGGTAGGGTTTCCTGCCCTAGGGTCAGGGTTGTTATGGGTAGCGCACTTGGAGCTAGGGTTACGGTTCCTATGGGTAGGGCACTTGGAGCTAGGGTTAGGGTTCCTATGGGTAGGGCACTTAGAGCTAGGGTTAGGGTTCCTATAGGTAGGGCTTCCCTCCCTTCGTTTAGTCTTCCTATGGGTAGGGCCCTTGGAGCTAGAGTTAGGGTTCCTATGGGTAGGACACTTGGAGCTAGGGTTAGGTTTCCTATGGGTAGGGCTTCCCGCCCTAGGGTTAGGGTTCCTATGGGTTGGGCCCTTGGAGATAGGGTTAGGGTTTCTACAGGTAGGGCTTCCCGCCCTAGGGTTAGGGTTCCTATGGGTAGGGCACTTGGAGCTAGTGTTAGGGTGCCTATGGGTACGGCTTCCCGCCCTAGGGTTAGGGTTCCTATGGATAGGGCACTTAGAGCTAGGGTTAGGGTTCCTGTGGGTAGGGCCCTTGGAGCTAGGGTTACGGTTCCTATGGGTAGGGCACCTGGAGCTAGTGTTAGGGTGCCTATGGGTACGGCTTCCCGCCCTAGGGTTAGGGTTCCTATGGGTAGGGCCCTTGGAGCTAAGGTTACGATTCCTATGGGTAGGGCACTTGGAGCTAGGGTTAGGGTTTCTATGGGTAGGGCTTCCCTCCTGGGGTTAGGGTTCCTATGGGTAGGGCACTTGGATCTAGGGTTAGGGATCCTGTGGCTAGAGCACTTGGAGCTAGGGTTAGGGTTCCTATAGGTAGCTCTTCCCGCCCTAGGTTTAGGCTTCCTATGGGGAGGGCACTTGGAGCTAGGGTTAGGGTTCCTATGGGTAGGGCTTACCGCCCTAGGGTTAGGTTTCCTATGGGTAGGGCCCTTTGAGCTAGGGTTCTGGTTCCTATGGGTAGGGCACTTGGAGCTAGGGTTAGGGTTCCTATGGGTAGGGCCCTTGGAGCTAGGGTTAGGGTTCCTATGTGTAGGGCACTTGGAGAGAGGGTTTGGGTTCCTATAGGTAGGGCATTTGGAGCTAGGGTTAGGGTGCCTATGGGTAGGGCACCTGGCGCTAAGGTGAGGATTCCTATGGGTAGGGCTTCCCTCCCTAGGGTTAGGGTAACTATGGGTAGGGGCCTTGGAGCTAGGGTTAGGGTTCCTCTGTGTAGGGCTTCCCGCCCTAGGGTGAGGTTTCCTATGGGTAGGGCATTTGGAGCTAGGGATAGGGTTCCTATGGGTAGGGCTTCCCGCCCTAGGGTTCAGGTTCCTATGGGTAGGGTCCTTGGAGCTAGGGTCAGGGTTCCTATGGGTAGCGCCCTTGAAGCTAGGGTTAGGGTTCCTATGGGTAGCGCCCTTGAAGCTAGGGTTAGGGTTCCTATGGATAGGGCACATGGAGCTAGTGTTAGGGTTCCTATGGGTAGGGTTTCCTGCCCTAGGGAAGGGTTCTTATGGGTAGCGCACTTGGAGCTAGGGTTAGGGTTCCTATGGGTAGGGCACTTGGAGCTAGGGTTAGGGTTCCTATGGGTAGGGCTTCCCGCCCTAATGTTAGGGTTCCTATGGGTAGGGTACTTGGAGCTAGGGATAGGGTTCCTATGGGTAGGGCTTCCCGCCCTAGGGTTCGGGTTCCTATGGGTAGGGCCCTTGGAGCTAGGGTTAGGGTTCCTATGGGTAGGGCACTTGGAGCTAGTGTTAGGGTTCCTATGGGTAGGGTTTCCTGCCCTAGGGTCAGGGTTGTTATGGGTAGCGCACTTGGAGCTAGGGTTACGGTTCCTATGGGTAGGGCACTTGGAGCTAGGGTTAGGGTTCCTATGGGTAGGGCACTTGGAGCTAGGGTTAGGGTTCCTATAGGTAGGGCTTCCCTCCCTTCGTTTAGTCTTCCTATGGGTAGGGCCCTTGGAGCTAGAGTTAGGGTTCCTATGGGTAGGACACTTGGAGCTAGGGTTAGGGTTCCTATGGGTAGGGCTTCCCGCCCTAGGGTTAGGGTTCCTATGGGTTGGGCCCTTGGAGCTAGGGTTAGGGTTCCTATGGGTATTGCTTCCCGCCCTAGGGTTAGGGTTCGTATGGGTAGGGCCCTTGGAGCTAGGGTTTGGGTTCCTATGGGTAGGGCACTTGGAGCTAGGGTTTGGGTTCCTATGGGTAGGGCACTTGGAGCTAGGGTTAGGGTTCCTATGGGTAGGGCACTTGGAGCTAGGGTTAGGGTTCCTATGGGTAGGGTTTCCTGCCCTAGGGTAAGGGTTCTTATGGGTAGCGCACTTGGAGCTAGGGTTAGGGTTCTTATTGGTAGGGCACTTGGAGCTAGGGTTAGGGTTCCTATGGGTAGGGCTTCCCGCCCTAATGTTAGGGTTCCTATGGGTAGGGCACTTGTGCTTGGGTTAGGGTTCCTATGGGTAGAGCTTCCAGCCCTACGGTTTGGCTTCCTATGGGTAGGGCCCTTGGAGCTAGGGTTAGGGTTGCTAGAGGTAGGGCACGTGGAGCTACGGTTAGGGTTGCTATAGGTAGGGCACGTGGAGCTAGGGTTAGGGTTCCTATAGGTAGGGCTTCCCGCCCTTCGTTTAGTCTTCCTATGGGTAGGGCCCTTGGAGCTAGAGTTAGGGTTCCTATGGGTAGGACACTTGGAGCTAGGGTTAGGGTTCCTATGGGTAGGGCTTCCCGCCCTAGGGTTAGGGTTCCTATGGGTAGGGCCCTTGGAGTTAGGGTTAGGGTTCCTATGGGTAGGGCTTCCCGTCCTAGGGTTCGGGTTCCTATGGGTTGGGCCCTTGGAGCTAAGGTTAGAGTTCCTATAGGTAGGGCACTTGCAACAAGGGTTAGGGTTCCTATGGGTAGGGCACTTGGCGCTAGGGTTATGGTGCCTATGGGTATCGCACTTGGAGCTAGGGTTAGGGTTCCTATAGGTAGGGCTTCCCACCCTAGGGTTAGGTTTCCTATGGGTAGGGCACTTAGAGCTAGGGTTAGGGTTCCTATGGGTAGGGCACTTGGAGCTAGGTTTAGGCTTCCTATGGGTAGGGCACTTTGAGGTAGGGTTAGGGTTCCTATAGGTAGGGCTTCCCACCCTAGGTTTAGGGTTCCTGTGGGTAGGGCTCTTGGATCTAGGGTTAGGGTGCCTATGGGTAGGGTATTTGGAGCTAGGTTTCGGGTTCCTATGGGTAGGGCTTCCCTCCCTAGGGTTAGGGATACTATGGGTAGGGGCATTGGAGCTAGGGTTACGGTTCCTATAGGTAGGGCTTCCCTCCCTAGGGTTAGAGTTCCTATGATTAGGGTCCTAGGAGCTAGGGTTAGGGTTCCTATAGGTAGGGCTTCCGGCCCTAGGTTTAGGCTTCCTATAGGTAGGGCTCTTTGAGCTAGGCTTAGGGTTCCTATGGGTAGGGCTTCCCGCCCTACGGTTAGGTTTCCTACGGGTAGGGCCCTTGGAGCTAGTGTTAGGGTTCCTATGGATAGGGCTTCCCACCCTAGGGTTAATGTTCCTATGGGTAGGGCCCTTGGAACTAGGGTTCTGGTTCCTATGGGTAGGGCACTTGGAGATAGGGTTAGGGTTTCTACAGGTAGGGTTTCCCACCCTAGGTTAAGCTTCCTATGGGTAGGGCACTTGTAGCAAGGGTTAGGGTTCCTATGGGTAGGGCACTTGTAGTTAGTGTTAGGGTTCCTATGGGTAGGGCTTCCCGCCCTAGGGTTAGGGTTCCTATGGGTAGGGCACTTGGAGCTAGTGTTAGGGTGCCTATGGGTACGGCTTCCCGCCCTAGGGTTAGGGTTCCTATGGGTAGGGCCCTTGGAGCTAGGGTTACGGTTCCTATGGGTAGGGCACCTGGAGCTAGGGTTAGGGTTCCTATGGGTAGGTCTTCCCACCCTAGGGTTAGGGTTCCTGTGGGTAGGGCACTTGGTGCTAGGGTAAGGGTGCCTATGGGTATGGCTTCCCTCCCTAGGGTTAGTGTTCCTATGGGTAGGGCACCTGGAGCTAGGGTTAGGGTTCCTACGGGTACGGCACTTGGAGCTATCATTAGGGTTCCTATGGGTAGGGCACTTGGAGCTAGGGTTAGGTTTCCTATGGGTAGGGCTTCCCGGCCTAGGGTGAGGTTTCCTATGGGTAGGGCATTTGGAGCTAGTGTTAGGGTTCCTATGGGTAGGGCTTCCCGCCCTAGGGTTAGGGTTAGTATGGGTAGGGCCCTTGGAGCTAGGATTAGGGTTCCTATGGGCAGGGCACTTGGAGCTAGAGTTAGGGTTCCTATGGGTAGGGCTTCCCGCCCTAGGGTTAGGGTTCCTATGGGTAGGGCCCTTAGAGCTAGGGTTAGGGTTCCTATGGGTAGGGCTTCCCGCCCTAGTGTTAATGTTCCTATGGGTAGGGCCCTTGGAGCTAGTGTTTGGTTTCCTATGAGTAGGGCCCTTGGAGCTATGGTAAGGGTTCCTATGGGTAGGGCCCTTGGAGCTAGGGTTCAGGTTCCTATGGGTAGGGCTTCCCTCCCTAGGGTTAGGGTTCCTATGAGTAGGGCTCTTGGTGGTAGGGTTTGGGTTCCTATGGGTAGGGCTTCTCGCCCTAGGGTTACGGTTCCTATGGGTAGGACACTTGGACCTAGGGTGAGGGTTCCTATGGGTAGGGCACTTGGAGCTAAGGTTAGGGTTCCTATGGGTAGGGCTTCCCGCCCTAGTGTTAGGGTTCCTATGGGTAGGGCACTTGGAGCTAGGTTTAGGGTTCCTATGGGTAGGGCTTCCCGCCCTAGTGTTAGGGTTCCTATGGGTAGGGGCATTGGAGCTCAGGTTGGGGTTCCTATGGGTAGGGCTTCCAACCCTAGGGTTAGGGTTCCTGTGGGTCGGGCCGTTGGAGCTAGGGTTAGGGTTCCTATGGGTAGGGCTTCCCGCCCTAGTGTAGGGTTCCTATGGGTAGGGCCCTTGGAGCTAGGGTTCGGGTTCCTATGGGTAGGGCACTTAGAGCTAGGGTTAGGATTCCTATAGGTAGGTCTTCCCACCCTAGGGTTAGGGTTCCTGTGGGTAGGGCACTTGGTGCTAGGGTAAGGGTGCCTATGGGTATGGCTTCCCTCCCTAGGGTTAGTGTTCCTATGGGTAGGGCACCTGGAGCTAGGGTTAGGGTTCCTACGGGTACGGCACTTGGAGCTAGGGTTAGGTTTCCTATGGGTAGGGCTTCCCGGCCTAGGGTGAGGTTTCCTATGGGTAGGGCCTTAAGAGCTAGTGTTAGGGTTCCTATGGGTAGGGCTTCCCGCCCTAGGGTTAGGGTTAGTATGGGTAGGGCCCTTGGAGCTAGGATTAGGGTTCCTATGGGCAGGGCTTCCCGCCCTAGTGTTAATGTTCCTAAGGGTAGGGCCCTTGGAGTTAGTGTTTGGTTTCCTATGAGTAGGGCCCTTGGAGCTACGGTAAGGGTTCCTATGGGTAGGGCTCTTGTAGGTAGGGTTAAGGTTCCTATGGGTAGGGCTTCCCGCCCTAGGGTAGGGTTCCTATGGGTAGGGCCCTTGGAGCTAGGGTTCAGGTTCCTATGGGTAGGGCTTCCTTCCCTAGGGTTAGGGTTCCTATGGGTAGGGCTCTTGGTGGTAGGGTTTGGTTTCCTATGGGTAGGGCTTCTCGCCCTAGGGTTACGGTTCCTATGGGTAGGACACTTGGACCTAGGGTGAGGGTTCCTATGGGTAGGGCACTTGAAGCTAGGGTTAGGGTTCCTATGTGTAGGGCACTTGGATCTAGGGTTAGGGTTCCTATGCGTAGGTTTTCCCGACCTAGGGTTAGGGTTCCTATGGGTAGGGCACTTGGAGCTAGGGTTAGGGTTCCTATGGGTAGTTTTTCCCGCCCTAGGGTTAGGGTACCCATGGGTAGGGGCCTTGGAGCTAGGGTTAGGGTTCCTATTGGCAGGGCTTCCCGCCCTAGGGTTAGGGTTCCTATGGGTAGGGCACTTGGGGCTAGTGTTAGGGTTCCTATGGGTAGGGCTTCCCTCCCTAGGGTTAGGGTTCCTATGGGAAGGGCTACCCACCCTAGGGTTAGGGTTTTTATGGGCAGGGCCCTTGGAGCTAGGGTTTGGGTTCCTATGGGTAGGGCTGCCCTCCCTAGTGTTAGGGTTCCTATGGGTAGGGCTCTTGGTGCTACCGTTAGGGTTTCTATGGGTAGGGCTTCCCGCCCTAGGGTTAGGGTTCCTATGGGTAGGGCACTTGAAGCTAGGGTTAGGGTTCCTATGGGTAGGGCACTTGGCGCTAGGGTTAGGGTTCCTATGGGTAGGGCTTCCAACCCTAGTGTTAGGGTTCCTATGGGTCGGGCCCTTGGAGCTAGGATTAGGGTTCCTATAGGTAGGGCCCTTGAAGCTTGGGTTAGAGTTCCTATAGGTAGGGCACTTGCAACTAGTGTTAGGGTTCCTATGGGTAGGGCACTTGGCGCTAGGGTTATGGTGCCTATGCGTAGGGCACTTGGAGCTAGGGTTAGGGTTCCTATAGGTAGGGCTTCCGACCCTAGGGTTAGGTTTCCTATGGGTAGGGCACTTAGAGCTAGGTTTAGGGTTCCTATAGGTAGGGCTTCCCACCCTAGGTTTAGGGTTCCTGTGGGTAGGGCTCTTGGATCTAGGGTTAGGGTGCCTATGGGTAGGGTATTTGGAGCTAGGTTTAGGGTTCCTATGGGTAGGGCTTCCCTCTCTAGGGTTAGGGATACTATGGGTAGGGGCATTGGAGCTAGGGTTAGGGTTCCTATAGGTAGGGCTTCCCTCCCTAGGGTTAGAGTTCCTATGATTAGGGTCCTAGGAGCTAGGGTTAGGGTTCCTATAGGTAGGGCTTCCGGCCCTAGGTTTAGGCTTCCTATAGGTAGGGCTCTTGGAGCTAGGCTTAGGGTTCCTATGGGTAGGGCTTCCCCCCCTAGGGTTAGGTTTCCTACGGGTAGGGCCCTTGGAGCTAGTGTTAGGGTTCCTATGGGTAGGGCACTTGGAGCTATTGTTAGGGTTCCTATGGATAGGGCTTCCCACCCTAGGGTTAATGTTCCTATGGGTAGGGCCCTTGGAGCTAGGGTTCTGGTTTCTATGGGTAGGGCTTCCCGCCCTAGGATTAGGGTTCCTATGGGTAGGGCACTTGGAGCTAGTGTTAGGGTGCCTATGGGTACGGCTTCCCGCCCTAGGGTTAGGGTTCCTATGGATAGGGCACTTAGAGCTAGGGTTAGGGTTCCTATGGGTAGGGCCCTTGGAGCTAGGGTTACGGTTCCTATGGGTAGGGCACCTGGAGCTAGTGTTAGGGTGCCTATGGGTACGGCTTCCCGCCCTAGGGTTAGGGTTCCTATGGGTAGGGCACATAGAGCTAGGGTTAGGGTACCTATGGGTAGGGCCCTTGGAGCTAGGGTTACGATTCCTATGGGTAGGGCACTTGGAGCTAGGGTTAGGGTTTCATAGGGTAGGGCTTCCCTCCCTGGGGTTAGGGTTCCTATGGGTAGGGCACTTGGATCTAGGGTTAGGGATCCTGTGGCTAGAGCACTTGGAGCTAGGGTTAGGGTTCCTATAGGTAGCTCTTCCCGCCCTAGGTTTAGGCTTCCTATGGGGAGGGCACTTGGAGCTAGGGTTAGGGTTCCTATGGGTAGGGCTTACCGCCCTAGGGTTAGGTTTCCTATGGGTAGGGCCCTTTGAGCTAGGGTTAGGGTTCCTATGTGTAGGGCACTTGGAGAGAGGGTTTGGGTTCCTATAGGTAGGGCATTTGGAGCTAGGGTTAGGGTGCCTATGGGTAGGGCACCTGGCGCTAAGGTGAGGGTACCTATGGGTAGGGCTTCCCTCCCTAGGGTTAGGGTAACTATGGGTAGGGGCCTTGGAGCTAGGGTTAGGGTTCCTCTGTGTAGGGCTTCCCGCCCTAGGGTGAGGTTTCCTATGGGTAGGGCATTTGGAGCTAGGGATAGGGTTCCTATGGGTAGGGCTTCCCACCCTAGGGTTCGGGTTCCTATGGGTAGGGCCCTTGGAGCTAGGGTCAGGTTTCCTATGGGTAGCGCCCTTGAAGCTAGGGTTAGGGTTCCTATGGGTAGCGCCCTTGAAGCTAGGGTTAGGGTTCCTATGGATAGGGCACTTGGAGCTAGTGTTAGGGTTCCTATGGGTAGGGTTTCCTGCCCTAGGGAAGGGTTCTTATGGGTAGCGCACTTGGAGCTAGGGTTAGGGTTCCTATGGGTAGGGCACTTGGAGCTAGGGTTAGGGTTCCTATGGGTAGGGCTTCCCGCCCTAATGTTAGGGTTCCTATGGGTAGGGTACTTGGAGCTAGGGATAGGGTTCCTATGGGTTGGGTTTCCGGCCCTTGGTTAGGGTTCTTATGGGTAGGGCTCACGGCGCTAGGGTTAGGGTTCCTATGGGTAGGGCTCTTGGTGCTAGGGTTTGGGTTCCTATGGGTAGGGGTTCTTGCCCTAGGGTTAGGGTTCCTATGGGTAGCGCCCTAGAAGCTAGGGTTAGGGTTCCTATGGGTAGGGCACTTGGAGCTAGTGTTAGGGATGCTATGGGTAGGGTTTCCTGCCCTAGGGTCAGGGTTGTTATGGGTAGCGCACTTGGAGCTAGGGTTACGGTTCCTATGGGTAGGGCACTTGGAGCTAGGGTTAGGGTTCCTATGGGTAGGGCACTTGGAGCTAGGGTTAGGGTTCCTATAGGTAGGGCTTCCCTCCCTTCGTTTAGTCTTCCTATGGGTAGGGCCCTTGGAGCTAGAGTTAGGGTTCCTATGGGTAGGACACTTGGAGCTAAAGTTAGGGTTCCTATGGGTAGGGCTTCCCGCCCTAGGGTTATGGTTCCTATGGGTTGGGCCCTTGGAGCTAGGGTTAGGGTTCCTATGGGTATTGCTTCCCGCCCTAGGGTTAGGGTTCGTATGGGTAGGGCCCTTGGAGCTAGGGTTTGGGTTCCTATGGGTAGGGCACTTGGAGCTAGGGTTTGGGTTCCTATGGGTAGGGCACTTGGAGCTAGGGTTAGGGTTCCTATGGGTAGGGCACTTGGAGCTAGGGTTAGGGTTCCTATGGGTAGGGTTTCCTGCCCTAGGGTAAGGGTTCTTATGGGTAGCGCACTTGGAGCTAGGGTTAGGGTTCTTATTGGTAGGGCACTTGGAGCTAGGGTTAGGGTTCCTATGGGTAGGGCTTCCCGCCCTAATGTTAGGGTTCCTATGGGTAGGGCACTTGTGCTTGGGTTAGGGTTCCTATGGGTAGAGCTTCCAGCCCTACGGTTTGGCTTCCTATGGGTAGGGCCCTTGGAGCTAGGGTTAGGGTTGCTAGAGGTAGGGCACGTGGAGCTACGGTTAGGGTTGCTATAGGGAGGGCACTTGGAGCTAGGGTTAGGGTTCCTATAGGTAGGGCTTCCCGCCCTTCGTTTAGTCTTCCTATGGGTAGGGCCCTTGGATCTAGAGTTAGGGTTCCTATGGGTAGGACACTTGGAGCTCGGGTTAGGGTTCCTATGGGTAGGGCTTCCCGCCCTAGGGTTAGGGTTCCTATGGGTAGGGCCCTTGGAGTTAGGGTTAGGGTTCCTATGGGTAGGGCTTCCCGTCCTAGGGTTCGGGTTCCTATGGGTTGGGCCCTTGGAGCTAAGGTTAGAGTTCCTATAGGTAGGGCACTTGCAACAAGGGTTATGGTGCCTATGGGTAGGGCACTTGGAGCTAGGGTTAGGGTTCCTAAGGTAGGGCTTCCCACCCTTGGGTTAGGTTTCCTATGGGTAGGGCACTTAGAGCTAGGGTTAGGGTTCCTATGGGTAGGGCACTTGGAGCTAGGGTTAGGGTTCCTATAGGTAGGGCTTCCCACCCTAGGGTTAGGTTTCCTATGGGTAGGGCAGTTAGAGCTAGGTTTAGGGTTCCTATAGGTAGGGCTTCCCGCCCTAGGTTTAGGGTTCCTGTGGGTAGGGCTCTTGGATCTAGGGTTAGGGTGCCTATGGGTAGGGTATTTGGAGCTAGGTTTAGGGTTCCTATGGGTAGGGCTTCCCTCCCTAGGGTTAGGGATAATATGGGTAGGGGCATTGGAGCTAGGGTTAGGGTTCCTATAGGTAGGGCTTCCCTCCCTAGGGTTAGAGTTCCTATGATTAGGGTCCTAGGAGCTAGGGTTAGGGTTCCTATAGGTAGGGCTTCCGGCCCTAGGTTTAGGCTTCCTATAGGTAGGGCTCTTGGAGCTAGTGTTAGGGTTCCTATGGGTAGGGCACTTGGAGCTATTGTTAGTGTTCCTATGGATAGGGCTTCCCACCCTAGGGTTAATGTTCCTATGGGTAGGGCCCTTGGAACTAGGGTTCTGGTTCCTATGGGTAGGGCACTTGGAGATAGGGTTAGGGTTTCTACAGGTAGGGTTTCCCACCCTAGGTTAAGATTCCTATGGGAAGGGAACTTGTAGCAAGGGTTAGGGTTCCTATGGGTAGGGCACTTAGAGCTAGGGTTAGGGTTCCTATGTGTAGGGCCCTTGGAGCTATGGTTACGGTTCCTATGGGTAGGGAACCTGGAGCTAGTGTTAGGGTGCCTATGGGTACGGCTTCCCGCCCTAGGGTTAGGGTTCCTATGGGTAGGGCCCTTGGAGCTAGGGTTACGGTTCCTATGGGTAGGGCACTTGGAGCTAGGGTTAGGGTTTCTATGGGTAGGGCTTCCCTCCCTGGGGTTAGGGTTCCTATGGGTAGGGCACTTGGATCTAGGGTTAGGGATCCTGTGGCTAGAGCACTTGGAGCTAGGGTTAGGGTTCCTATAGGTAGCTCTTCCCGCCCTAGGTTTAGGCTTCCTATGGGGAGGGCACTTGAAGCTAGGGTTAGGGTTCCTATGGGTAGGGCCCTTGGAGCTAGGGTTAGGGTTCCTATGTGTAGGGCACTTGGAGAGAGGGTTTGGGTTCCTATAGGTAGGGCATTTGGAGCTAGGGTTAGGGTGCCTATGGGTAGGGCACCTGGCGCTAAGGTGAGGGTTCCTATGGGTAGGGCTTCCCTCCCTAGGGTTAGGGTAACTATGGGTAGGGGCCTTGGAGCTAGGGTTAGGGTTCCTCTGTGTAGGGCTTCCCGCCCTAGGGTGAGGTTTCCTATGGGTAGGGCATTTGGAGCTAGGGATAGGGTTCCTATGGGTAGGGCTTCCCGCCCTAGGGTTCGGGTTCCTATGGGTAGGGCCCTTGGAGCTAGGGTTAGGGTTCCTATGGGTAGGGCTCTTGGTGCTAGGGTTTGGGTTCCTATGGGTAGCGCCCTTGAAGCTAGGGTTAGGGTTCCTATGGGTAGGGCACTTGGAGCTAGGGTTAGGGTTCCTATGGGTAGGGCTTCCCGCCCTAATGTTAGGGTTCCTATGGGTAGGGCACTTGTGCTTGGGTTAGGGTTCCTATGGGTAGAGCTTCCAGCCCTAGGGTTAGGGTTCGTATGGGTAGGGTACTTGGAGCTAGGGATAGGGTTCCTATGGGTAGGGCTTCCCGCCCTAGGGTTCGGGTTCCTATGGTTAGGGCCCTTGGAGCTAGGGTTAGGGTTCCTATGGGTAGGGCTCTTGGTGCTAGGGTTTGGGTTCCTATGGGTAGGGGTTCTCGCCCTAGGGTTAGGGTTCCTATGGGTAGCGCCCTAGAAGCTAGGGTTAGGGTTCCTATGGGTAGGGCACTTGGAGCTAGTGTTAGGGTTCCTATGGGTAGGGTTTCCTGCCCTAGGGTCATGGTTGTTATGGGTAGGGCACTTGGAGCTAGGGTTACGGTTCCTATGGGTAGGGCACTTGGAGCTAGGGTTAGGGTTCCTATAGGTAGGGCTTCCCTCCCTTCTTTTTGTCTTCCTATGGGTAGGTCCCTTGGAGCTAGAGTTAGGGTTCCTATGGGTAGGACACTTGGAGCTAGGGTTAGGGTTCCTATGGGTTGGGCCCTTGGAGCTAGGGTTAGGGTTCCTATGGGTAGGGCACTTGGAGCTTGTGTTAGGGTTCCTATGGGTAGGGTTTCCTGCCCTAGGGTAAGGGTTCCTATGGGTAGGGCACTTTGAGCTAGGGTTAGGGTTCCTATGGGTAGGGCACTTGGAGCTAGGGTTAGGGTTCCTATGGGTAGGGCTTCCCGCCCTAATGTTAGGGTTCCTATGGGTAGGGCATTTGGATCTTGGGATAGGGTTCCTATGGGTAGGGCTTCCCGCCCTAGGGTCCGGGTTCCTATGGGTAGGGCCCTTGGAGCTAGGGTTAGGGTTCCTATGGGTAGGGCTCTTGGTGCTAGGGTTTGGGTTCCTATGGGTAGCGCCCTTGAAGCTAGGGTTAGGGTTCCTATGGGTAGGGCACTTGGAGCTAGTGTTAGGGTTCCTATGGGTAGGGCTTCCCGCCCTAGGGTTCGGGTTCCTATGGGTAGGGCCCTTGGAGCTAGGGTTAGGGTTCCTATGGGTAGGGCTCTTGGTGCTAGGGTTTGGGTTCCTATGGGTAGCGCCCTTGAAGCTAGGGTTAGGGTTCCTATGGGTAGGGCACTTGGAGCTAGTGTTAGGGTTCCTATGGGTAGGGTTTCCTGCCCTAGGGTAAGCGTTCTTATGGGTAGCGCACTTGGAGCTAGGGTTAGGGTTCCTATGGGTAGGGCACTTGGAGCTAGGGTTAGGGTTCCTATGGGTAGGGCTTCCCGCCCTAATGTTAGGGTTCCTATGGGTAGGGCACTTGTGCTTGGGTTATTGTTCCTATGGGTAGAGCTTCCAACCCTAGGGTTAGGGTTCGTATGGGTAGGGTACTTGGAGCTAGGGATAGGGTTCCTATGGGTAGGGCTTCCCGCCCTAGGGTTCGGGTTCCTATGGGTAGGGCCCTTGGAGCTAGGGTTAGGGTTCCTATGGGTAGGGCTCTTTGTGCTAGGGTTTGGGTTCCTATGGGTAGGGGTTCTCGCCCTAGGGTTAGGGTTCCTATGGGTAGCGCCTTAGAAGCTAGGGTTAGGGTTCCTATGGGTAGGGCACTTGGAGCTAGTGTTAGGGTTCCTATGGGTAGGGTTTCCTGCCCTAGGGTCAGGGTTGTTATGGGTAACGCACTTGGAGCTAGGGTTACGGTTCCTATGGGTAGGGCACTTGGAGCTAGGGTTAGGGTTCCTATGGGTAGGGCACTTGGAGCTAGGGTTAGGGTTCCTATGGGTAGGACACTTGGAGCTAGGGTTAGGGTTCCTATGGGTAGGGCTTCCCGCCCTAATGTTAGGGTTCCTATGGGTAGGGCACTTGTGCTTGGGTTAGGGTTCCTATGGGTAGAGCTTCCAGCCCTAGGGTTTGGCTTCCTATGGGTAGGGCCCTTGGAGCTAGGGTTAGGGTTGCTAGAGGTATGGCACGTGGAGCTACGGTTAGGGTTGCTATGGGTAGGGCACTTGGAGCTAGGGTTAGGGTTCCTATAGGTAGGGCTTCCCGCCCTTCGTCTAGTCTTCCTATGGGTAGGGCCCTTGGAGCTAGAGTTAGGGTTCCTATGGGTAGGACACTTGGAGCTAGGGTTAGGGTTCCTATGGGTAGGGCTTCCCGCCCTAGGGTTCGGGTTCCTATGGGTTGGGCCCTTCGAGCTAGGGTTAGGGTTCCTATGGGTAGGGCTTCCCGCCCTAGGGTTAGGGTTCCTATGGGTAGGGCCCTCTTACCTAGGGTTAGGGTTCCTATGGGTAGGGCACTTGGAGCTAAAGTTAGGGTTCCTATGGGTAGGGCACTTGGTGGTACGGTTAGGGTTCCTTTGGGTAGGGCACTTGGAGCTAGGGTTAGGGTGCCTATGAGTAGGGCCCTTGGAGCTAGGGTTAGGTTTCCTATGGGTAGGGCTCTTGGAGGTAGGGTTAGGGTTCCTATGAGTATGGTTTCCCTCCCTAGGGTTAGGGTTCCTATGGGTAGGGCACTTGGAGCTAGGGTTAGGGTTCCTACTGGTAGGGCACTTGGAGATAGCGTTAGGGTTCCTATGGGTAGGACACTTGGAGCTTGTGTTAGGTTTCCTATGGGTAGGGCTTCCCGCCCTAGGGTGAGGTTTCCTATGGGGAGGGCATTTGGAGCTAGTGTTAGGGTTCCTATGGGTAGGGCTTCCCGCCCTGGGGTTAGGTTTCCTATGGGTAGGGCACTTGGAGCTAGTGTTAGGGTTCCTATGGGTAGGGCTTCCCGCCCTAGGGTGAGGTTTCCTATGGGTAGGGCATTTGGAGCTAGTGTTAGGGTTCCTATGGGTAGGGCACTTGAAGCTAGGGTTAGGGTTCCTATGGGTAGGGCACTTGGATCTAGGGTTAGGGTTCCTATGCGTAGGTTTTCCCGACCTAGGGTTAGGGTTCCTATGGGTAGGGCACTTGGAGCTAGGGTTAGGGTTCCTTCGGGTAGTTTTTCCCGCCCTAGGGTTAGGGTACCCATGGGTAGGGGCCTTGGAGCTAGGGTTAGGGTTCCTATGGGCAGGGATTCCCGCCCTAGGGTTAGGGTTCCTATGGGTAGGGCACTTGGGGCTAGTGTTAGGGTTCCTATGGGTAGGGCTTCCCTCCCTAGGGTTAGGGTTCCTATGGGAAGGGCTACCCACCCTAGGGTTAGGGTTTTTATGGGCAGGGCCCTTGGAGCTAGGGTTTGGGTTCCTATGGGTAGGGCTGCCCTCCCTAGTGTTAGGGTTCCTATGGGTAGGGCTCTTGGTGCTACGGTTAGGGTTTCTATGGGTAGGGCTTCCCGCCCTAGGGTTAGGGTTCCTATGGGTAGGGCACTTGGCGCTAGGGTTAGGGTTCCTATGCGTAGGGCTTCCCGCCCTAGTGTTAGGGTTCCTATGGGTAGGGCACTTGGAGCTAGGTTTAGGGTTCCTATGGGTAGGGCTTCCCGCCCTAGTGTTAGGGTTCCTATGGGTAGGGGCATTGGAGCTCAGGTTAGGGTTCCTATGGGTAGGGCTTCCAACCCTAGGGTTAGGGTTCCTATGGGTCAGGCCCTTGGAGCTAGGATTAGGGTTCCTATAGGTAGGGCCCTTGAAGCTTGGGTTAGAGTTCCTATAGGTAGGGCACTTGCAACTAGGGTTAGGGTTCCTATGGGTAGGGCACTTGGAGCTAGGGTTAGGGTTCCTATAGGTAGGGCTTCCCACCCTAGGGTTAGGTTTCCTATGGGTAGGGCTCTTGGATCTAGGGGTAGGGTGCCTATGGGTAGGGTATTTGGAGCTAGGTTTAGGGTTCCTATGGGTAGGGCTTCCCTCTCTAGGGTTAGGGATACTATGGGTAGGGGCATTGGAGCTAGGGTTAGGGTTCCTATGGGTAGGGCTTCCCGCCCTAGGGTTAGGTTTCCTATGGGTAGGGCCCTTGGAGCTAGGGTTCTGGTTCCTATGGGTAGGGCACTTGGAGATAGGGTTAGGGTTTCTACAGGTAGGGTTTCCCACCCTAGGTTAAGCTACCTATGGGTAGGGCACTTGTAGCAAGGGTTAGGGTTCCTATGGGTAGGGTTTCCCGCCCTAGGGTTAGGGTTCCTAAGGGTAGGGCACTTGGCGCTAGTGTTAGGGTGCCTATGGGTACGGCTTCCCGCCCTAGGGTTAGGGTTCCTATGGATAGGGCACTTAGAGCTAGGGTTAGGGTTCCTATGGGTAGGGCCCTTGGAGCTAGGGTTACGGTTCCTATGGGAAGGGTACCTGGAGCTAGTGTTAGGGTGCCTATGGGTACGGCTTCCCGCCCTAGGGTTAGGGTTCCTATGGGTAGGGCACTTAGAGCTAGGGTTAGGGTTCCTATGGGTAGGGCCCTTGGAGTTAGGGTTACGATTCCTATGGGTAGGGCACTTGGAGCTAGGGTTAGGGTTTCTATGGGTAGGGCTTCCCTCCCTGGGGTTAGGGTTCCTATGGGTAGGGCACTTGGATCTAGGGTTAGGGATCCTGTGGCTAGAGCTCTTGGAGCTAGGGTTAGGGTTCCTATAGGTAGCTCTTCCCGCCCTAGGTTTAGGCTTCCTATGGGGAGGGCACTTGGAGCTAGGGTTAGGGTTCCTATGGGTAGGGCTTACAGCCCTAGGGTTAGGTTTCCTATGGGTAGGGCCCTTTGAGCTAGGGTTCTGGTTCCTATGGGTAGGGCACTTGGAGCTAGGGTTAGGGTTCCTATGGGTAGGGCCCTTGGAGCTAGGGTTAGGGTTCCTATGTGTAGGGCACTTGGAGAGAGGGTTTGGGTTCCTATAGGTAAGGCATTTGGAGCTAGGGTTAGGGTGCCTATGGGTAGGGCACCTGGCGCTAAGGTGAGGGTTCCTATGGGTAGGGCTTCCCTCCCTAGGGTTAGGGTAACTATGGGTAGGGGCCTTGGAGCTAGGGTTAGGGTTCCTCTGTGTAGGGCTTCCCACCCTAGGGTGAGGTTTCCTATGGGTAGGGCATTTGGAGCTAGGGATAGGGTTCCTATGGGTAGGGCTTCCCGCCCTAGGGTTCGGGTTCATATGGGTAGGGCCCTTGGAGCTAGGGACAGGGTTCCTATGGGTAGCGCCCTTGAAGCTAGGGTTAGGGTTCCTATGGGTAGCGCCCTTGAAGCTAGGGTTAGGGTTCCTATGGATAGGGCACTTGGAGCTAGTGTTAGGGTTCCTATGGGTAGGGTTTCCTGCCCCAGGGAAGGGTTCTTATGGGTAGCGCACTTGGAGCTAGGGTTAGGGTTCCTATGGGTAGGGCACTTGGAGCTAGGGTTAGGGTTCCTATGGGTAGGGCTTCCCGCCCTAATGTTAGGGTTCCTATGGGTAGGGTACTTGGAGCTAGGGATAGGGTTCCTATGGGTAGGGCTTCCCGCCCTAGGCTTCGGGTTCCTATGGGTAGGGCCCTTGGAGCTAGGGTTAGGGTTCCTATGGGTAGGGCTCTTGGTGCTAGGGTTTGGGTTCCTATGGGTAGGGGTTCTTGCCCTAGGGTTAGGGTTCCTATGGGTAGCGCCCTAGAAGCTAGGGGTAGGGTTCCTATGGGTAGGGCACTTGGAGCTAGTGTTAGGGTTCCTATGGGTAGGGTTTCCTGCCCTAGGGTCAGGGTTGTTATGGGTAGCGCACTTGGAGCTAGGGTTACGGTTCCTATGGGTAGGGCACTTGGAGCTAGGGTTAGGGTTCCTATGGGTAGGGCACTTGGAGCTAGGGTTAGGGTTCCTATAGGTAGGGCTTCCCTCCCTTCGTTTAGTCTTCCTATGGGTAGGGCCCTTGGAGCTAGAGTTAGGGTTCCTATGGGTAGGACACTTGGAGCTAGGGTTAGGGTTCCTATGGGTAGGGCTTCCCGCCCTAGGGTTGGGGTTCCTATGGGTTGGGCCCTTGGAGCTAGGGTTAGGGTTCCTATGGGTATTGCTTCCCGCCCTAGGGTTAGGGTTCGTATGGGTAGGGCCCTTGGAGCTAGGGTTTGGGTTCCTATGGGTAGGGCACTTGGAGCTAGGGTTTGGGTTCCTATGGGTAGGGCACTCTGAGCTAGGGTTAGGGTTCCTATAGGTAGGGTTTCCCACCCTAGGGTTAGGTTTCCTATGGGTAGGGCACTTAGAGCTAGGTTTAGGGTTCCTATAGGTAGGGCTTCCCGCCCTAGGTTTAGGGTTCCTGTGGGTAGGGCTCTTGGATCTAGGGTTAGGGATACTATGGGTAGGGGCATTGGAGCTAGGGTTAGGGTTCCTATAGGTAGGGCTTCCCTCCCTAGGGTTAGAGTTCCTATGATTAGGGTCCTAGGAGCTAGGCTTAGGGTTCCTATGGGTAGGGCTTCCCGCCCTAGGGTTAGGTTTCCTACGGGTAGGGCCCTTGGAGCTAGTGTTAGGGTTCCTATGGGTAGGGCACTTGGAGCTATTGTTAGGGTTCCTATGGATAGGGCTTCCCACCCTAGGGTTAATGTTCCTATGGGTAGGGCCCTTGGAGCTAGGGTTCTGGTTCCTATGGGTAGGGAACTTGGATATAGGGTTAGGGTTCTACAGGTAGGGTTTCCCACCCTAAGTTAAGCTTCCTATGGGTAGGGCACTTGTAGCAAGGGTTAGGGTTCCTATGGGTAGGGCTTCCCGCCCTAGGGTTAGGGTTCCTATGGGTAGGGCACTTGGAGCTAGTGTTATGGTGCCTATGGGTACGGCTTCCCGCCCTAGGGTTAGGGTTCCTATGGATAGGGCACTTAGAGCTAGGGTTAGGGTTCCTATGGGTAGGGCCCTTGGAGCTAGGGTTACGGTTCCTATGGGTAGGGCACCTGGAGCTAGTGTTAGGGTGCCTATGGGTACGGCTTCCCGCCTAGGGTTAGGGTTCCTATGGGTAGGGCACTTAGAGCTAGGGTTAGGGTTCCTATGGGTAGGGCACTTGGAGCTAGGGTTAGGGTTCCTATGGGTAGGGCACTTGGAGCTAGGGTTACGATTCCTATGGGTAGGGCTTCCCTCCCTGGGCTTAGGGTTCCTATGGGTAGGGCACTTGGAGCTAGGGTTAGGGATCCTGTGGCTAGAGCACTTGGAGCTAGGGTTAGGGTTCCTATAGGTAGCTCTTCCCGCCCTAGGTTTAGGCTTCCTATGGGGAGGGCACTTGGAGCTAGGGTTAGGGTTCCTATGGGTAGGGCTTACCGCCCTAGGGTTAGGTTTCCTATGGGTAGGGCCCTTTGAGCTAGGGTTCTGGTTCCTATGGGTAGGGCACTTGGAGCTAGGGTTAGGGTTCCTAGGGGTAGGACCCTTGGAGCTAGGGTTAGGGTTCCTATGGGTAGGGCACTTGGAGCTATTGTTAGGGTTCCTATGGATAGGGCTTCCCACCCTAGGGTTAATGTTCCTATGGGTAGGGCCCTTGGAGCTAGGGTTCTGGTTCCTATGGGTAGGGCACTTGGAGATAGGGTTAGGGTTTCTACAGGTAGGGTTTCCCACCCTAGGTTAAGCTTCCTATGGGTAGGGCACTTGTAGCAAGGGTTAGGGTTCCTATGGGTAGGGTTTCCCGCCCTAGGGTTAGGGTTCCTAAGGGTAGGGCACTTGGCGCTAGTGTTAGGGTGCCTATGGGTACGGCTTCCCGCCCTAGGGTTAGGGTTCCTATGGATAGGGCACTTAGAGCTAGGGTTAGGGTTCCTATGGGTAGGGCCCTTGGAGCTAGGGTTACGGTTCCTATGGGAAGGGCACCTGGAGCTAGTGTTAGGGTGCCTATGGGTACGGCTTCCCGCCCTAGGGTTAGGGTTCCTATGGGTAGGGCACTTAGAGCTAGGGTTAGGGTTCCTATGGGTAGGGCCCTTGGAGTTAGGGTTACGATTCCTATGGGTAGGGCACTTGGAGCTAGGGTTAGGGTTTCTATGGGTAGGGCTTCCCTCCCTGGGGTTAGGGTTCCTATGGGTAGGGCACTTGGATCTAGGGTTAGGGATCCTGTGGCTAGAGCACTTGGAGCTAGGGTTAGGGTTCCTATAGGTAGCTCTTCCCGCCCTAGGTTTAGGCTTCCTATGGGGAGGGCACTTGGAGCTAGGGTTAGGGTTCCTATGGGTAGGGCTTACAGCCCTAGGGTTAGGTTTCCTATGGGTAGGGCCCTTTGAGCTAGGGTTCTGTTCCTATGGGTAGGGCACTTGGAGCTAGGGTTAGGGTTCCTATGGGTAGGGCCCTTGGAGCTAGGGTTAGGTTCCTATGTGTAGGGCACTTGGAGAGAGGGTTTGGGTTCCTATAGGTAAGGCATTTGGAGCTAGGGTTAGGGTGCCTATGGGTAGGGCACCTGGCGCTAAGGTGAGGGTTCCTATGGGTAGGGCTTCCCTCCCTAGGGTTAGGGTAACTATGGGTAGGGGCCTTGGAGCTAGGGTTAGGGTTCCTCTGTGTAGGGCTTCCCACCCTAGGGTGAGGTTTCCTATGGGTAGGGCATTTGGAGCTAGGGATAGGGTTCCTATGGGTAGGGCTTCCCGCCCTAGGGTTCGGGTTCATATGGGTAGGGCCCTTGGAGCTAGGGACAGGGTTCCTATGGGTAGCGCCCTTGAAGCTAGGGTTAGGGTTCCTATGGGTAGCGCCCTTGAAGCTAGGGTTAGGGTTCCTATGGATAGGGCACTTGGAGCTAGTGTTAGGGTTCCTATGGGTAGGGTTTCCTGCCCCAGGGAAGGGTTCTTATGGGTAGCGCACTTGGAGCTAGGGTTAGGGTTCCTATGGGTAGGGCACTTGGAGCTAGGGTTAGGGTTCCTATGGGTAGGGCTTCCCGCCCTAATGTTAGGGTTCCTATGGGTAGGGTACTTGGAGCTAGGGATAGGGTTCCTATGGGTAGGGCTTCCCGCCCTAGGGTTCGGGTTCCTATGGGTAGGGCCCTTGGAGCTAGGGTTAGGGTTCCTATGGGTAGGGCTCTTGGTGCTAGGGTTTGGGTTCCTATGGGTAGGGGTTCTTGCCCTAGGGTTAGGGTTCCTATGGGTAGCGCCCTAGAAGCTAGGGGTAGGGTTCCTATGGGTAGGGCACTTGGAGCTAGTGTTAGGGTTCCTATGGGTAGGGTTTCCTGCCCTAGGGTCAGGGTTGTTATGGGTAGCGCACTTGGAGCTAGGGTTACGGTTCCTATGGGTAGGGCACTTGGAGCTAGGGTTAGGGTTCCTATGGGTAGGGCACTTGGAGCTAGGGTTAGGGTTCCTATAGGTAGGGCTTCCCTCCCTTCGTTTAGTCTTCCTATGGGTAGGGCCCTTGGAGCTAGAGTTAGGGTTCCTATGGGTAGGACACTTGGAGCTAGGGTTAGGGTTCCTATGGGTAGGGCTTCCCGCCCTAGGGTTAGGGTTCCTATGGGTTGGGCCCTTGGAGCTAGGGTTAGGGTTCCTATGGGTATTGCTTCCCGCCCTAGGGTTAGGGTTCGTATGGGTAGGGCCCTTGGAGCTAGGGTTTGGGTTCCTATGGGTAGGGCACTTGGAGCTAGGGTTTGGGTTCCTATTCCTATGGGTAGGGCACTCTGAGCTAGGGTTAGGGTTCCTATAGGTAGAGTTTCCCACCCTAGGGTTAGGTTTCCTATGGGTAGGGCACTTAGAGCTAGGTTTAGGGTTCCTATAGGTAGGGCTTCCCGCCCTAGGTTTAGGGTTCCTGTGGGTAGGGCTCTTGGATCTAGGGTTAGGGATACTATGGGTAGGGGCATTGGAGCTAGGGTTAGGGTTCCTATAGGTAGGGCTTCCCTCCCTAGGGTTAGAGTTCCTATGATTAGGGTCCTAGGAGCTAGGCTTAGGGTTCCTATGGGTAGGGCTTCCCGCCCTAGGGTTAGGTTTCCTACGGGTAGGGCCCTTGGAGCTAGTGTTAGGGTTCCTATGGGTAGGGCACTTGGAGCTATTGTTAGGGTTCCTATGGATAGGGCTTCCCACCCTAGGGTTAATGTTCCTATGGGTAGGGCCCTTGGAGCTAGGGTTCTGGTTCCTATGGGTAGGGCACTTGGAGATAGGGTTAGGGTTCTACAGGTAGGGTTTCCCACCCTAAGTTAAGCTTCCTATGGGTAGGGCACTTGTAGCAAGGGTTAGGGTTCCTATGGGTAGGGCTTCCCGCCCTAGGGTTAGGGTTCCTATGGGTAGGGCACTTGGAGCTAGTGTTATGGTGCCTATGGGTACGGCTTCCCGCCCTAGGGTTAGGGTTCCTATGGATAGGGCACTTAGAGCTAGGGTTAGGGTTCCTATGGGTAGGGCCCTTGGAGCTAGGGTTACGGTTCCTATGGGTAGGGTACCTGGAGCTAGTGTTAGGGTGCCTATGGGTACGGCTTCCCGCCTAGGGTTAGGGTTCCTATGGGTAGGGCACTTAGAGCTAGGGTTAGGGTTCCTATGGGTAGGGCACTTAGAGCTAGGGTTACGATTCCTATGGGTAGGGCACTTGGAGCTAGGGTTAGGGTTTCTATGGGTAGGGCTTCCCTCCCTGGGCTTAGGGTTCCTATGGGTAGGGCACTTGGATCTAGGGTTAGGGATCCTGTGGCTAGAGCACTTGGAGCTAGGGTTAGGGTTCCTATAGGTAGCTCTTCCCGCCCTAGGTTTAGGCTTCCTATGGGGAGGGCACTTGGAGCTAGGGTTAGGGTTCCTATGGGTAGGGCTTACCGCCCTAGGGTTAGGTTTCCTATGGGTAGGGCCCTTTGAGCTAGGGTTCTGGTTCCTATGGGTAGGGCACTTGGAGCTAGGGTTAGGGTTCCTAGGGGTAGGGCCCTTGGAGCTAGGGTTAGGGTTCCTAGGGGTAGGGCACTTGGAGAGAGGGTTTGGGTTCCTATAGGTAGGGCATTTGGAGCTAGGGTTAGGGTGCCTATGGGTAGGGCACCTGGCGCTAAGGTGAGGGTTCCTATGGGTAGGGCTTCCCTCCCTAGGGTTAGGGTAACTATGGGTAGGGGCCTTGAAGCTAGGGTTAGGGTTCCTCTGTGTAGGGCTTCCCGCCCTAGGGTGAGGTTTCCTATGGGTAGGGCATTTGGAGCTAGGGATAGGGTTCCTATGGGTAGGGCTTCTCGCCCTAGGGTTCGGGTTCCTATGGGTAGGGCCCTTGGAGCTAGGGTCAGGGTTCCTATGGGTAGCGCCCTTGAAGCTAGGGTTAGGGTTCCTATGGGTAGCGCCCTTGAAGCGAGGGTTAGGGTTCCTATGGAGAGGGCACTTGGAGCTAGGGTTAGGGTTCCTATGGGTAGGGTTTCCTGCCCTAGGGAAGGGTTCTTATGGGTAGCGCACTTGGAGCTAGGGACAGGGTTCCTATGGGTAGCGCCCTTGAAGCTAGGGTTAGGGTTCCTATGGGTAGCGCCCTTGAAGCTAGGGTTAGGGTTCCTATGGATAGGGCACTTGGAGCTAGTGTTAGGGTTCCTATGGGTAGGGTTTCCTGCCCCAGGGAAGGGTTCTTATGGGTAGCGCACTTGGAGCTAGGGTTAGGGTTCCTATGGGTAGGGCACTTGGAGCTAGGGTTAGGGTTCCTATGGGTAGGGCTTCCCGCCCTAATGTTAGGGTTCCTATGGGTAGGGTACTTGGAGCTAGGGATAGGGTTCCTATGGGTAGGGCTTCCCGCCCTAGGGTTCGGGTTCCTATGGGTAGGGCCCTTGGAGCTAGGGTTAGGGTTCCTATGGGTAGGGCTCTTGGTGCTAGGGTTTGGGTTCCTATGGGTAGGGGTTCTTGCCCTAGGGTTAGGGTTCCTATGGGTAGCGCCCTAGAAGCTAGGGGTAGGGTTCCTATGGGTAGGGCACTTGGAGCTAGTGTTAGGGTTCCTATGGGTAGGGTTTCCTGCCCTAGGGTCAGGGTTGTTATGGGTAGCGCACTTGGAGCTAGGGTTACGGTTCCTATGGGTAGGGCACTTGGAGCTAGGGTTAGGGTTCCTATGGGTAGGGCACTTGGAGCTAGGGTTAGGGTTCCTATAGGTAGGGCTTCCCTCCCTTCGTTTAGTCTTCCTATGGGTAGGGCCCTTGGAGCTAGAGTTAGGGTTCCTATGGGTAGGACACTTGGAGCTAGGGTTAGGGTTCCTATGGGTAGGGCTTCCCGCCCTAGGGTTAGGGTTCCTATGGGTTGGGCCCTTGGAGCTAGGGTTAGGGTTCCTATGGGTATTGCTTCCCGCCCTAGGGTTAGGGTTCGTATGGGTAGGGCCCTTGGAGCTAGGGTTTGGGTTCCTATGGGTAGGGCACTTGGAGCTAGGGTTTGGGTTCCTATGGGTAGGGCACTCTGAGCTAGGGTTAGGGTTCCTATAGGTAGGGTTTCCCACCCTAGGGTTAGGTTTCCTATGGGTAGGGCACTTAGAGCTAGGTTTAGGGTTCCTATAGGTAGGGCTTCCCGCCCTAGGTTTAGGGTTCCTGTGGGTAGGGCTCTTGGATCTAGGGTTAGGGATACTATGGGTAGGGGCATTGGAGCTAGGGTTAGGGTTCCTATAGGTAGGGCTTCCCTCCCTAGGGTTAGAGTTCCTATGATTAGGGTCCTAGGAGCTAGGCTTAGGGTTCCTATGGGTAGGGCTTCCCGCCCTAGGGTTAGGTTTCCTACGGGTAGGGCCCTTGGAGCTAGTGTTAGGGTTCCTATGGGTAGGGCACTTGGAGCTATTGTTAGGGTTCCTATGGATAGGGCTTCCCACCCTAGGGTTAATGTTCCTATGGGTAGGGCCCTTGGAGCTAGGGTTCTGGTTCCTATGGGTAGGGCACTTGGAGATAGGGTTAGGGTTCTACAGGTAGGGTTTCCCACCCTAAGTTAAGCTTCCTATGGGTAGGGCACTTGTAGCAAGGGTTAGGGTTCCTATGGGTAGGGCTTCCCGCCCTAGGGTTAGGGTTCCTATGGGTAGGGCACTTGGAGCTAGTGTTATGGTGCCTATGGGTACGGCTTCCCGCCCTAGGGTTAGGGTTCCTATGGATAGGGCACTTAGAGCTAGGGTTAGGGTTCCTATGGGTAGGGCACTTAGAGCTAGGGTTACGGTTCCTATGGGTAGGGCACCTGGAGCTAGTGTTAGGGTGCCTATGGGTACGGCTTCCCGCCTAGGGTTAGGGTTCCTATGGGTAGGGCACTTAGAGCTAGGGTTAGGGTTCCTATGGGTAGGGCACTTAGAGCTAGGGTTAGGGTTCCTATGGGTAGGGCACTTAGAGCTAGGGTTACGATTCCTATGGGTAGGGCACTTAGAGCTAGGGTTACGATTCCTATGGGTAGGGCTTCCCTCCCTGGGCTTAGGGTTCCTATGGGTAGGGCACTTGGATCTAGGGTTAGGGATCCTGTGGCTAGAGCACTTGGAGCTAGGGTTAGGGTTCCTATAGGTAGCTCTTCCCGCCCTAGGTTTAGGCTTCCAATGGGGAGGGCACTTGGAGCTAGGGTTAGGGTTCCTATGGGTAGGGCTTACCGCCCTAGGGTTAGGTTTCCTATGGGTAGGGCCCTTTGAGCTAGGGTTCTGGTTCCTATGGGTAGGGCACTTGGAGCTAGGGTTAGGGTTCCTAGGGGTAGGGCCCTTGGAGCTAGGGTTAGGGTTCCTATGTGTAGGGCACTTGGAGAGAGGGTTTGGGTTCCTATAGGTAGGGCATTTGGAGCTAGGGTTAGGGTGCCTATGGGTAGGGCACCTGGCGCTAAGGTGAGGGTTCCTATGGGTAGGGCTTCCCGCCCTAGGGTTCGGGTTCCTATGGGTAGGGCCCTTGGAGCTAGGGTCAGGGTTCCTATGGGTAGCGCCCTTGAAGCTAGGGTTAGGGTTCCTATGGGTAGCGCCCTTGAAGCGAGGGTTAGGGTTCCTATGGAGAGGGCACTTGGAGCTAGGGTTAGGGTTCCTATGGGTAGGGTTTCCTGCCCTAGGGAAGGGTTCTTATGGGTAGCGCACTTGGAGCTAGGGTTAGGGTTCCTATGGGTAGGGCACTTGGAGCTAGGGTTAGGGTTCCTATGGGTAGGGCTTCCCGCCCTAATGTTAGGGTTCCTATGGGTAGGGTACTTGGAGCTAGGGATAGGGTTCCTATGGGTAGGGCTTCCCGCCCTAGGGTTCGGGTTCCTATGGGTAGGGCCCTTGGAGCTAGGGTTAGGGTTCCTATGGGTAGGGCTCTTGGTGCTAGGGTTTGGGTTCCTATGGGTAGGGCATCTGGACCTAGGGTTAGGTTTCCTATGGGTAGCGCCCTAGAAGCTAGTGTTAGGGTTCCTATGGGTAGGGTTTCCTGCCCTAGGGTCAGGGTTGTTATGGGTAGCGCACTTGGAGCTAGGGTTACGGTTCCTATGGGTAGGGCACTTGGAGCTAGGGTTAGGGTTCCTATGGGTAGGGCACTTGGAGCTAAGGTTAGGGTTCCTATAGGTAGGGCTTCCCTCCCTTCGTTTAGTCTTCCTATGGGTAGGGCCCTTGGAGCTAGAGTTAGGGTTCCTATGGGTAGGACACTTGGAGCTAGGGTTAGGGTTCCTATGGGTAGGGCTTCCCGCCCTAGGGTTAGGGTTCCTATGGGTTGGGCCCTTGGAGCTAGGGTTAGGGTTCCTATGGGTATTGCTTCCCGCCCTAGGGTTAGGGTTCGTATGGGTAGGGCCCTTGGAGCTAGGGTTTGGGTTCCTATGGGTAGGGCACTTGGAGCTAGGGTTTGGGTTCCTATGGGTAGGGCACTTGGAGCTAGGGTTAGGGTTCCTATGGGTAGGGTTTCCTGCCCTAGGGTAAGGGTTCTTATGGGTAGCGCACTTGGAGCTAGGGTTAGGGTTCTTATTGGTAGGGCACTTAGAGCTAGGGTTAGGGTTCCTATGGGTAGGGCTTCCCGCCCTAATGTTAGGGTTCCTATGGGTAGGGCACTTGTGCTTGGGTTAGGGTTCCTATGGGTAGAGCTTCCAGCCCTACGGTTTGGCTTCCTATGGGTAGGGCCCTTGGAGCTAGGGTTAGGGTTGCTAGAGGTAGGGCACGTGGAGCTACGGTGAGGGTTGCTATAGGTAGGGCACTTGGAGCTAGGGTTAGGGTTCCTATAGGTAGGGCTTCCCGCCCTTCGTTTAGTCTTCCTATGGGTAGGGCCCTTGGATCTAGAGTTAGGGTTCCTATGGGTAGGACACTTGGAGCTAGGGTTAGGGTTCCTATGGGTAGGGCTTCCCGCCCTAGGGTTAGGGTTCCTATGGGTAGGGCCCTTGGAGTTAGGGTTAGGGTTCCTATGGGTAGGGCTTCCCGTCCTAGGGTTCGGGTTCCTATGGGTTGGGCCCTTGAAGCTAAGGTTAGAGTTCCTATAGGTAGGGCACTTGCAACAAGGGTTAGGGTACCTATGGGTAGGGCACTTGGCGCTAGGGTTATGGTGCCTATGGGTAGGGCACTTGGAGCTAGGGTTAGGGTTCCTATAGGTAGGGCTTCCCACCCTAGGGTTAGGTTTCCTATGGGTAGGGCACTTAGAGCTAGGGTTAGGGTTCCTATGGGTAGGGCACTTGGAGCTAGGTTTAGGCTTCCTATGGGTAGGGCACTTTGAGCTAGGGTTAGGGTTTCTATAGGTAGGGCTTCCCACCCTAGGGTTAGGTTTCCTATGGGTAGGGCACTTAGAGCTAGGTTTAGGGTTCCTATAGGTAGGGCTTCCCGCCCTAGGTTTAGGGTTCCTGTGGGTAGGGCTCTTGGATCTAGGGTTAGGGTGCCTATGGGTAGGGTATTTGGAGCTAGGTTTAGGGTTCCTATGGGTAGGGCTTCCCTCCCTAGGGTTAGGGATACTATGGGTAGGGGCATTGGAGCTAGGGTTAGGGTTCCTATAGGTAGGGCTTCCCTCCCTAGGGTTAGAGTTCCTATGATTAGGGTCCTAGGAGCTAGGGTTAGGGTTCCTATAGGTAGGGCTTCCGGCCCTAGGTTTAGGCTTCCTATAGGTAGGGCTCTTGGAGCTAGGCTTAGGGTTCCTATGGGTAGGGCTTCCCGCCCTAGGGTTAGGTTTCCTACGGGTAGGGCCCTTGGAGCTAGTGTTAGGGTTCCTATGGGTAGGGCCCTTGGAGCTAGGGTTAGGGTTCCTATAGGTAGGGCTTCCCTCCCTAGGGTTAGAGTTCCTATGATTAGGGTCCTAGGAGCTAGGGTTAGGGTTTCTACAGGTAGGGTTTCCAACCCTAGGTTAAGATTCCTATGAGTAGGGCACTTGTAGCAAGCGTTAGGGTTCCTATGGGTAGGGCACTTGGAGTTAGTGTTAGGGTTCCTATGGGTAGGGCTTCCCGCCCTAGGGTTAGGGTTCCTATGGGTAGGGCACTTGGAGCTAATGTTAGGGTGCCTATGGGTACGGCTTCCCGCCCTAGGGTTAGGGTTCCTATGGATAGGGCACTTAGAGCTAGGGTTAGGGTTCCTATGGGTAGGGCCCTTGGAGCTAGGGTTACGGTTCCTATGGGTAGGGCACCTGAAGCTAGTGTTAGGGTGCCTATGGGTACGGCTTCCCGCCCTAGGGTTAGGGTTCCTATGGGTAGGGCCCTTGGAGCTAGGGTTACGGTTCCTATGGGTAGGGCCCTTGGAGCTAGGGTTAGGGTTTCTATGGGTAGGGCTTTCCTCCCTGGGGTTAGGGTTCCTATGGGTAGGGCACTTGGATCTAGGGTTAGGTTAGGGATCCTGTGGCTAGAGCACTTGGAGCTAGGGTTAGGGTTCCTATAGGTAGCTCTTCCCGCCCTAGGTTTAGACTTCCTATGGGGAGGGCACTTGGAGCTAGGGTTAGGGTTCCTATGGGTAGGTCCCTTGGAGCTAGGGTTAGGGTTCCTATGTGTAGGGCACTTGGAGAGGGTTTGGGTTCCTATAGGTAGGGCATTTGGAGCTAGGGTTAGGGTGCCTATGGGTAGGGCACCTGGCGCTAAGGTGAGGGTTCCTATGGGTAGGGCTTCCCTCCCTAGGGTTAGGGTAACTATGGGTAGGGGCCTTGGAGCTAGGGTTAGGGTTCCTCTGTGTAGGGCTTCCCGCCCTAGGGTGAGGTTTCCTATGGGTAGGGCATTTGGAGCTAGGGATAGGGTTCCTATGGGCAGGGCTTCCCGCCCTAGGGTTCGGGTTCCTATGGGTAGGGCCCTTGGAGCTAGGGTTCGGGTTCCTATGGGTAGGGCTCTTGAAGCTAGGGTTAGGGTTCCTATGGGTAGGGCACTTGGAGCTAGTGTTAGGGTTCCTATGGGTAGGGTTTCCTGCCCTAGGGAAGGGTTCTTATGGGTAGCGCACTTGGAGCTAGGGTTAGGGTTCCGATGGGTAGGGCACTTGGAGCTAGGGTTAGGGTTCCTATGGGTAGGGCTTCCCGCCCTAATGTTAGGGTTCCTATGGGTAGGGCACTTGTGCTTGGGTTAGGGTTCCTATGGGTAGAGCTTCCAGCCCTAGGGTTAGGGTTCGTATGGGTAGGGTACTTGGAGCTAGGGATAGGGTTCCTATGGGTAGGGCTTCCAGCCCTAGGGTTCGGGTTCCTATGGTTAGGGCCCTTGGAGCTAGGGTTAGGGTTCCTATGGGTAGGGCTCTTGGTGCTAGGGTTTGGGTTCCTATGGGTAGGGGTTCTCGCCCTAGGGTTAGGGTTCCTATGGGTAGCGCCCTAGAAGCTAGGGTTAGGGTTCCTATGGGTAGGGCACTTGGAGCTAGTGTTAGGGTTCCTATGGGTAGGGTTTCCTGCCCTAGGGTCATGGTTGTTATGGGTAGGGCACTTGCAGCTAGGGTTACGGTTCCTATGGGTAGGGCACTTGGAGCTAGGGTTAGGGTTCCTATAGGTAGGGCTTCCCTCCCTTCGTTTAGTCTTCCTATGGGTAGGGCCCTTGGAGCTAGAGTTAGGGTTCCTATGGGTAGGACACTTGGAGCTAGGGTTAGGGTTCCTATGGGTAGGGCTTCCCGCCCTAGGGTTAGGGTTCCTATGGGTTGGGCCCTTGGAGCTAGGGTTAGGGTTCCTATGGGTAGGGCACTTGGAGCTTGTGTTAGGGTTCCTATGGGTAGGGTTTCCTGCCCTAGGGTAAGGGTTCCTATGGGTAGGGCACTTTGAGCTAGGGTTAGGGTTCCTATGGGTAGGGCACTTGGAGCTAGGGTTAGGGTTCCTATGGGTAGGGCTTCCCACCCTAATGTTAGGGTTCCTATGGGTAGGGCATTTGGAGCTAGGGATAGGGTTCCTATGGGTAGGGCTTCCCGCCCTAGGGTCCGGGTTCCTATGGGTAGGGCCCTTGGAGCTAGGGTTAGGGTTCCTATGTGTAGGGCTCTTGGTGCTAGGGTTCGGGTTCCTATGGGTAGCGCCCTTGAAGCTAGGGTTAGGGTTCCTATGGGTAGGGCACTTGGAGCTAGTGTTAGGGTTCCTATGGGTAGGGTTTCCTGCCCTAGGGTAAGGGTTCTTATGGGTAGCGCACTTGGAGCTAGGGTTAGGGTTCCTATGGGTAGGGCACTTGGAGCTAGGGTTAGGGTTCCTACGGGTAGGGCTTCCCGCCCTAATGTTAGGGTTCCTATGGGTAGGGCACTTGTGCTTGGGTTAGGGTTCCTATGGGTAGAGCTTCCAACCCTAGGGTTAGGGTTCGTATGGGTAGGGTACTTGGAGCTAGGGATAGGGTTCCTATGGGTAGGGCTTCCCGCCCTAGGGTTCGGGTTCCTATGGGTAGGGCCCTTGGAGCTAGGGTTAGGGTTCCTATGGGTAGGGCTCTTGGTGCTAGGGTTTGGGTTCCTATGGGTAGGGGTTCTCGCCCTAGGGTTAGGGTTCCTATGGGTAGCGCCTTAGAAGCTAGGGTTAGGGTTCCTATGGGTAGGGCACTTGGAGCTAGTGTTAGGGTTCCTATGGGTAGGGTTTCCTGCCCTAGGTCAGGGTTGTTATGGGTAGCGCACTTGGAGCTAGGGTTACGGTTCCTATGGGTAGGGCACTTGGAGCTAGGGTTAGGGTTCCTATAGGTAGGGCATCCCTCCCTTCGTTTAGTCTTCCTATGGGTAGGGCCCTTGGAGCTAGAGTTAGGGTTCCTATGGGTAGGACACTTGGAGCTAGGGTTAGGGTTCCTATGGGTAGGGCTTCCCGCCCTAGGGTTAGGGTTCCTATGGGTTGGGCCCTTGGAGCTAGGGTTAGGGTTCCTATGGGTAGGGCACTTGGAGCTAGTGTTAGGGTTCCTATGGGTAGGGCTTCCCTCCCTAGGGTTAGGGATACTATGGGTAGGGGCATTGGAGCTAGGGTTAGGGTTCTTATGGGTAGGGCACTTGGAGCTAGGGTTAGGGTTCCTATGTGTAGGGCTTTCCGCACTAGGGTTAGGGTACCTATGGGTAGGCCACTTGGAGCTAGTGTTTGGGTTCCTATTGGTAGGGCACTTGGAGCTAGCATTAGGGTTCCTATGGGTAGGGCACTAGGAGATAGGGTTAGGGTTCCTATGGGTAGGGATTTCCGCCCTAGGGTTAGGGATCCTATGGGTAGGGCACTTTGAGCTAGGGTTAGGGTTCCTATAGGTAGGGCTTCCCACCACAATTTTAGGCTTCCTATGGGTAGGGCACTTGGAGCTAGGGTTAGGGTTCCTATGGGTAGGGTACTTGGAGCTATTGTTAGGGTTCCTATGGATAGGGCTTCCCACCCTAAGGGTTAATGTTCCTATGGGTAGGGCCCTTGGAGCTAGGGTTCTGGTTCCTATGGGTAGGGCACTTGGAGATAGGGTTAGGGTTTCTACAGGTAGGGCTTCCCACCCTAGGTTTAGGCTTCCTATGGGTAGGGCACTTGGAGCTAGTGTTAGGGTGCCTATGGGTACGGCTTCCCGCCCTAGGGTTAGGGTTCCTATGGATAGGGCACTTAGAGCTAGCGTTAAGGTTCCTATGGGTAGGGCCCTTGGAGCTAGGGTTACGGTTCCTATGGGTAGGGCACTTGGAGCTAGTGTTAGGGTGCCTATGGGTACGGCTTTCCGCCCTAGGGTTAGGGTTCCTATGGGTAGGGCACTTAGAGCTAGGGTTAGGGTTCCTATGGGTAGGGCCCTTGGAGCTAGGGTTACGGTTCCTATGGGTAGGGCACTTGGAGCTAGGGTTAGGGTTCCTATGGGTAGGGCTTACCGCCCTAGGGTTAGGTTTCCTATGGGTAGGGCACTTAGAGCTAGGGTTAGGGTTCCTATGGGTAGGGCCCTTGGAGCTAGGGTTACGGTTCCTATGGGTAGGGCACTTGGAGCTAGGGTTAGGGTTCCTATGGGTAGGGCTTACCGCCCTAGGGTTAGGTTTCCTATGGGTAGGGCACTTGGAGCTAGTGTTAGGGTTCCTATGGGTAGGGCACTTGGAGCTAGGGTTCTGGTTCCTATGGGTAGGGCACTTGGAGCTAGGGTTAGGGTTCCTATGGGGAGGGCCCTTGGAGCTAGAGTTAGGGTTCCTATGTGTAGGGCCCTTGGAGCTAGGGTTCTGGTTCCTATGGGTAGGGCACATGGCGCTAAGGTTAGGTTTCCTATGGGTAGGGCTTCCCTCCCTAGGGTTAGGGTAACTATGGGTAGGGGCCTTGGAGCTAAGGTTAGGGTTCCTCTGTGTAGGGCTTCCCGCCCTAGGGAGAGGTTTCCTATGGCTAGGGCATTTGGAGCTAGTGTTAGGGTTCCTATGGGTATTGCTTCCCGCCCTAGGGTTAGTGTTCGTATGGGTAGGGCACTTGGAGCTAGGGATAGGGTTCCTATGGGTAGCGCTTCCCGCCCTAGGGTTCGGGTTCCTATGGGTAGGGCCCTTGGAGCTAGGGTTAGGGTTCCTATGGGTAGGGCTTCCCGCCCTAGGGTTAGGGTTCTTATGGGTAGGAGCCTTGGAGCTAGTGTTTAGGTTCCTATGGGTAGGGCTTCTCGCCCTAAGGTTAGGGTTCCTATGGGTAGGGCACGTGGAGCTAGGGTTACGGTTCCTATGGGTAGGGCACTTGGAGCTAGGGTTAGGGTTCCTATGGGTAGGGCACTTGGAGCTAGGGTTAGGGTTCCTATGGGTAGGGCTTCCCGCCCTAATGTTAGGGTTCCTGTGGGTAGGGCACTTGTGCTTGGGTTAGGGTTCCTATGGGTAGAGCTTCCAGCCCTAGGGTTTGGCTTCCTATGGGTAGGGCCCTTGGAGCTAGGGTTAGGGTTGCTAGAGGTAGGGCACGTGGAGCTACGGTTAGGGTTGCTATGGGTAGGGCACTTGGAGCTAGGGTTAGGGTTCCTATAGGTAGGGCTTCCCGCCCTTCGTTTAGTCTTCCTATGGGTAGGGCCCTTGGAGCTAGAGTTAGGGTTCCTATGGGTAGGACACTTGGAGCTAGGGTTAGGGTTCCTATGGGTAGGGCCCTTGTAGCTAGGGTTAGGGTTCCTATGGGTAGGACCCTTGGAGCTAGGGTTAGGGTTCCTATGGGTAGGGCTTCCCGTCCTAGGGTTCGGGTTCCTATGGGTTGGGCCCTTGGAGCTAGGGTTAGGGTTCCTATGGGTAGGGCTTACCTCTCTAGGGTTAGGGTTCCTATGGGTAGGGCCCTCTTACCTAGGGTTAGGGTTCCTATGGGTAGGGCACTTGGAGCTAGGGTTAGGGTTCCTTTGGGTAGGGCATTTGGAGCTAGGGTTAGGGTTCCTATGGGTAGGGCTTCCCGCCCTAGGGTAAGGGTTCCTATGTGTAGGGCCCTTGGAGCTAGGTTTAGGGTTCTTATGGGTAGGGCTTCCCGCCCTAGGGTAGGGTTCCTATGGGTAGGGCCCTTGGAGCTAGGGTTCGGGTTCCTATGGGTAGGGCTTCCCTCCCTTGGGTTAGGGTTCATATGGTTAGGGCTCTTGGTGCTAGGGTTTGGGTTCCTATGGGTAGGGCTTCTCGCACTAGGGTTAGGGTTCCTATGCGTAGGACACTTGGACCTAGGGTTAGGGTTCCTATGGGTAGGGCACTTGGATCTAGGGTTAGGGTTCCTATGGGTAGGGTTTCCCGACCCAGGGTTAGGGTTCCTATGGGTAGGGCACTTGGAGCTAGGGTTAGGGTTCCTATGGGTAGGGCTTCCCGCCCTAGGGTTAGGGTTCCTATGGGTAGGGGCCTTGGTGCTAGGGTTAGGGTTCCTATGGGTCGGGCCCTTGGAGCTAGAATTAGGGTTCCTATGGGTAGGGCCCTTGAAGCTTGGGTTAGAGTTCCTATAGTTAGGGCACTTGCAACTAGGGTTAGGGTTCCTATGGGTAGGGCACTTGGCGCTAGGGTTATGGTGCCTATGGGTAGGGCACTTGGAGCGAGGGTTAGGGTTCCTAATGGTAGGGCACTTGGAGCTAGGCTTAGGGTTCCTATAGGTAGGGCTTCCCGCCCTAGGGTTAGGGTTTCTATGGGTAAGGCCCTTGGAGCTAGGGTTAGGGTTGCTATGGGTAGGGCACTTGGAGCTAGGTTTAGGCTTCCTATGGCTAGGGAACTTGGAGCTAGGGTTAGGGTTCCTATAGGTAGGGCTTCCCTCCCTAGAGTTAGGGATACTATGGGTAGGGGCATTGGAGCTAGGGTTAGGGTTCTTATGGGTAGGGCACTTGGAGCTAGGGTTAGGGTTCCTATGTGTAGGGCTTTCCGCCCTAGGGTTAGGGTACCTATGGGTAGGCCACTTGGAGCTAGTGTTAGGGTTCCTATTGGTAGGGCACTTGGAGCCAGGTTTAGGCTTCCTATGGCTAGGGCACTTGGAGCTAGGGTTAGGGTTCCTATAGGTAGGGCTTCCCTCCCTAGAGTTAGGGATACTATGGGTAGGGGCATTGGAGCTAGGGTTAGGGTTCCTATGGGTAGGGCCCTTGGAGCTAGTGTTAGGGTTCCTATGGGTAGGGCACTTGGAGCTATTGTTAGGGTTCCTATGGATAGGGCTTCCCGCCCTAGGGTTAATGTTCCTATGGGTAGGGCCCTTGGAGCTAGGGTTCTGGTTCCTATGGGTAGGGCACTTGTAGCTAGGGTTAGGGTTCTTATGGGTAGGGCACTTGGAGCTAGTGTTAGGGTTCCTATGGGTAGGGCTTCCCGCCCTAGGGTTAGGGTTCCTGTGGGTAGGGCCCTTGGAGCTAAGGTTACGGTTCCTATGGGTAGGGCACTTGGAGCTAGGGTTAGGGTTCCTGTGGGTAGGGCTTCCCTCCGTGGGGTTAGGGTTCCTATGGGTAGGGCACTTGGAGCTAGGGTTAGGGTTCCTGTGGCTAGAGCACTTGGAGCTAGGGTTAGGGTTCCTATAGGTAGGGCTTCCCTCCCTAGAGTTAGGGTTCCTATGGGAAGGGCTACCCACCCTAGGGTTAGGGTTCTTATGGGTAGGGCCCTTGGAGCTAGGGTTCGGGTTCCTATGGGTAGGGCTTCCCTCCATAGTGTTAGGGTTCCTATGGGTAGGGCTCTTGGTGCTAGGGTTAGGGTTCCTATGGGTATGGCTTCCCGCCCTAGGGTTAGGGTTCCTATGGGTAGGGCACTTGGACCAAGGGTTAGGGTTCCTATGGGTAGGGCACTTGAAGCTAGGGTTAGGGTTCCTATGGGTAGGGCACTTGGAGCTAGGGTTAGGGTTCCTATGCGTAGGGCTTCCAGCCCTTGTGTTAGGGTTCCTATGGGTAGGGCCCTTAAGCTTGGGTTAGAGTTCCTATAGGTAGGGCACTTGCAACTAGGGTTAGGGTTCCTATGGGTAGGGCACTTGGCGCTAGGGTTATGGTGCCTATGGGTAGGGCACTTGGAGCTAGGGTTAGGGTTCCTAATGGTAGGGCACTTGGAGCTAGGGTTAGGGTTCCTATGGGTAGGGCTTCCCGCCCTAGGGTTAGGTTTCCTATGGGTAGGGCACTTGGAACTAGTGTTACGGTTCCTAGGGGTAGGGCTTCCCGCTCTAGGGTTAATGTTCCTATGGGTAGGGACCTAGGAGCTAGGGTTAGGGTTCCTATGGGTAGGGCCCTTGGAGCTAGGTTTAGGGTTCCTATGGGTAGGGCTTCCCGTCCTAGGGTTCGGGTTCCTATGGGTTGGGCCCTTGGAGCTAGGATTAGGGTTCCTATGGGTAGGGCTTCCCGCCCTAGGGTTAGGGTTCCTATGGGTAGGGCCCTCTTACTTAGGGTTCGGGTTCCTATGAGTTGGGCCCTTGGAGCTAGGGTTAGGGTTCTTATAGGTAGGGCTTCCTGCCCTAGGTTTAGGTTTCCTATGGGTTGGGCACTTAGAGCTAGTGTTAGGGTTCCTATGGGCAGGGATTCCCGCCCTAGGGTTAGGGTTAGTATGGGTAGGGCCCTTGGAACTAGGGTTAGGGTTCCTATGGGTAAGGCTTCCCGCCCTAGGGTTAGGATTCCTATGGGTAGGGCCCTTAGAGCTAGGGTTAGGGTTCCTATGGGTAGGGCTTCCCGCCCTAGTGTTAGGGTTCCTATGGGTAGGGGCATTGGAGCTCGGGTTAGGGTTCCTATGGGCAGGGCTTCCAGCCCTAGGGTTAGGGTTCCTATGGGTCGGGCCCTTGGAGCTAGGATTAGGGTTCCTATGGGTAGGGCCCTTGAAGCTTGGGTTAGAGTTCCTATAGGTAGGGCACTTGCAACTAGGGTTATGGTGCCTATGGTTAGGGCACTTGGAGCTAGGGTTAGGGTTCCTAATGGTAGGGCACTTGGAGCTAGGCTTAGGGTTCCTATAGGTAGGGCTTCCCGCTATAGGGTTAGGGTTTCTATGGGTAAGGCCCTATGAGCTAGGGTTAGGGTTCCTATGGGTAGGGCACTTGGAGCAAGGTCTAGGCTTCCTATGGCTAGGGCACTTGGAGCTAGGGTTAGGGTTCCTATAGGTAGGGATTCCCACCCTAGGGTTAGGTTTCCTATGGGTAGGGCACTTGGAGCTAGGTTTAGGGTTCCTATAGGTAGGGCTTCCCACCCTAGGTTTAGGGTTCCTGTGGGTAGGGCTCTTGGATCTAGGGTTAGCGTGCCTATGTGTAGGGCATTTGGAGCTAGGTTTAGGGTACCTATGATTAGGGTCCTAGGAGCTAGGGTTAGGGTTCCTATAGGTAGGGCTTCCGGCCCTAGCTTTAGGCTTCCTATAGGTAGGGCTCTTGGAGCTAGGCTTAGGTTTCCTATGGGTAGGGCATTTGGAGCTAGTGTTACGGTTCCTATGGGTAGGGCTTCCCGCACTAGGGTTAATGTTCCTATGGGTAGGGAACTTGGAGCTAGGGTTCTGGTTCCTATGGGTAGGGCACTTGGAGCTAGGGTTAGGGTTCCTATAGTTAGGGCTTCCCGCCCTAGGTTTAGGCTTCCTATGGGTAGGGTACTTGGAGCTAGGGTTAGGGTTCCTATGGGTAGGGCTTCCCTCCCTAGAGTTAGGGATACGATGGGTAGGGGCATTGGAGCTAGGGTTAGGGTTCTTATGGGTAGGGCACTTGGAGCTAGGGTTAGGGTTCCTATGTGTAGGGCTTTCTGCCCTAGGGTTAGGGTTCCTATGGGTAGGCCACTTGGAGCTAGTGTTAGGGTTCCTATTGGTAGGGCTTTCCGCCCTAGGGTTAGGGTTCCTATGGGTAGGGCACTTTGAGCTCTGGTTAGGGTTCCTATAGGTAGGGCTTCCCGCCATAGGTTTAGGCTTCCTATGGGTAGGGCCCTTGGAGCTAGGGTTAGGGTTCCTATGGATAGGGCTTCCCGCCCTAGGGTTAATGTTCCTATGGGTAGGGAACTTGGAGCTAGGGTTCTTGTTCCTATGGGTAGGGCACTTGGAGATAGGGTTAGGGTTCCTACAGGTAGGCCTTCCCACCCTAGGTTTAGGCTTCCTATGGGTAGGGCACTTGTAGCTAGGGTTAGGGTTCCTATGGGTAGGGCACTTGGAGCTAGTGTCAGGGTTCCTATGGGTAGGGCTTCCTGCCCTAGGGGTAGGGTTCCTATGGGTAGGGCACTTGGAGCTAGGGTTAGGGTTCCTATGGGTAGGGCTTCCCGCCCTAGGGTTAGGATTCCTATGGGTAGGGCACTTGGAGCTAGGGTTAGGGTACCTATGATTAGGGCCCTTGGAGCTAGAGTTAGGGTTCCTGTGGGTAGGGCTTCCCTCCCTGGGGTTAGGGTTCCTATGGGTAGGGCACTTGGATCTAGGGTTAGTGTTCCTGTGGCTAGAGCACTTGGAGCTAGGGTTAGGGTTCCTATGGGTAGGGCTTCACGCCCTAGGGTTAGGATTCCTATGGGTAGGGCACTTGGAGCTAGTGTTAGGGAGCCTATGGGTAGGGCTTCCCTCCCTAGAGTTAGGGTTCCTATGGGAAGGGCTACCCACCCTAGGGTTAGGGTTCTTATGGGAAGGGCCCTTGGAGCTAGGGTTCGGGTTCCTATGGGTAGGGCTTCCCTCCCTAGTGTTAGGGTTCCTATGGGTAGGGCTCTTGGTGCTAGGGTTAGGGTTCCTATGGGTAGGGCTTCCCACCCTAGGGTTAGGGTTCCTATGGGTAGGGCACTTGGACCAAGGGTTAGGGTTCCTATGGGTAGGGCACTTGAAGCTAGGGTTAGGGTTCCTATATGTAGGGCTTCCCTCCCTAGTGTTAGGGTTCCTATGGGTAGGGCACTTGGAGCTAGGTTTAGGGTTCCTATGGGTAGGGCTTCCCGCCCTAGTGTTAGGGTTCCTATGGGTAGGGGCATTGGAGCTTGGGTTAGGGTTCCTATGGGTAGGGCTTCCAGCCCTAGTGTTAGGGTTCCTATGGGTCGGGCCCTTGGAGCTAAGATGAGGGTTCCTATGGGTAGGGCCCTTGAAGCTTGGGTTAGAGTTCCTATAGTTAGGGCACTTGCAACTAGGGTTAGGGTTCCTATGGGTAGGGCACTTGGCGCTAGGGTTATAGTGCCTATGGGTAGGGCACTTGGAGCTAGGCTTAGGGTTCCTATAGGTAGGGCTTCCCGCCCTAGGTTTAGGCTTCCTATTGGTAGGGCACTTGGAGCTAGGGTTAGGGTTCGTATAGGTAGGGCTTCCCGCCCTAGGGTTAGGGTTTCTATGGGTAAGGCCCTTGGAGCTAGGGTTAGGGTTCCTATGGGTAGGGCACTTGGAGCTAGGTTTAGGCTTCCTATGGGTAGGGCAATTTGAGCTAGAGTTAGGGTTCCTATAGGTAGGGCTTCCCACCCTAGGGTTAGGTTTCCTATGGGTTGGGCACTTGGAGCTAGGTTTTGGGTTCGTATAGGTAGGGCATCCCGCCCTAGGTTAAGGTTCCTGTGGGTAGGGCTCTTGGATCTAGGGTTAGGTTGTCTATAGGTAGGGTATTTGGAGCTAGGTTTAGGGTACCTATGATTAGGGTCCTAGGAGCTAGGGTTAGGGTTCCTATAGCTAGGGCTTCCGGCCCTAGGTTTAGGCTTCCTATAGGTAGGGCTCTTGGAGCTAGGCTTAGGGTTCCTATGGGTAGGGCTTCCCGCCCTAGGGTTAGGTTTCCTATGGGTAGGGCACTTGGAGCTAGTGTTACGGTTCCTAGGGGTAGGGCTTCCCGCTCTAGGGTTAATGTTCCTATGGGTAGGGACCTAGGAGCTAGGGTTAGGGTTCCTATGGGTAGGGCCCTTGGAGCTAGGTTTAGGGTTCCTATGGGTAGGGCTTCCCGTCCTAGGGTTCGGGTTCCTATGGGTTGGGCCCTTGGAGCTAGGATTAGGGTTCCTATGGGTAGGGCTTCCCGCCCTAGGGTTAGGGTTCCTATGGGTAGGGCCCTCTTACTTAGGGTTCGGGTTCCTATGGGTTGGGCCCTTGGAGCTAGGGTTAGGGTTCTTATAGGTAGGGCTTCCTGCCCTAGGTTTAGGTTTCCTATGGGTTGGGCACTTAGAGCTAGTGTTAGGGTTCCTATGGGTAGGGCTTCCCGCCCTAGGGTTAGGGTTAGTATGGGTAGGGCCCTTGGAACTAGGGTTAGGGTTCCTATGGGTAAGGCTTCCCGCCCTAGGGTTAGGATTCCTATGGGTGGGGCCTTAGAGCTAGGGTTAGGGTTCCTATGGGTAGGGCTTCCCGCCCTAGTGTTAGGGTTCCTATGGGTAGGGGCATTGGAGCTCGGGTTAGGGTTCCTATGGGCAGGGCTTCCAGCCCTAGGGTTAGGGTTCCTATGGGTCGGGCCCTTGGAGCTAGGATTAGGGTTCCTATGGGTAGGGCCCTTGAAGCTTGGGTTAGAGTTCCTATAGGTAGGGCACTTGCAACTAGGGTTAGGGTTCCTATGGGTAGGGCACTTGGCGCTAGGGTTATGGTGCCTATGGTTAGGGCACTTGGAGCTAGGGTTAGGGTTCCTAATGGTAGGGCACTTGGAGCTAGGCTTAGGGTTCCTATAGGTAGGGCTTCCCGATAGAGGGGTAGGGTTTTCTATGGGTAAGGCCCTATGAGCTAGGGTTAGGGTTCCTATGGGTAGGGCACTTGGAGCAAGGTCTAGGCTTCCTATGGCTAGGGCACTTGGAGCTAGGGTTAGGGTTCCTATAGGTAGGGATTCCCACCCTAGGGTTAGGTTTCCTATGGGTAGGGCACTTGGAGCTAGGTTTAGGGTTCCTATAGGTAGGGCTTCCCGCCCTAGGTTTAGGGTTCCTGTGGGTAGGGCTCTTGGATCTAGGGTTAGCGTGCCTATGTGTAGGGCATTTGGAGCTAGGTTTAGGGTACCTATGATTAGGGTCCTAGGAGCTAGGGTTAGGGTTCCTATAGGTAGGGCTTCCGGCCCTAGCTTTAGGCTTCCTATAGGTAGGGCTCTTGGAGCTAGGCTTAGGTTTCCTATGGGTAGGGCATTTGGAGCTAGTGTTACGGTTCCTATGGGTAGGGCTTCCCGCACTAGGGTTAATGTTCCTATGGGTAGGGAACTTGGAGCTAGGGTTCTGGTTCCTATGGGTAGGGCACTTGGAGCTAGGGTTAGGGTTCCTATAGTTAGGGCTTCCCGCCCTAGGTTTAGGCTTCCTATGGGTAGGGTACTTGGAGCTAGGGTTAGGGTTCCTATGGGTAGGGCTTCCCTCCCTAGAGTTAGGGATACGATGGGTAGGGGCATTGGAGCTAGGGTTAGGGTTCTTATGGGTAGGGCACTTGGAGCTAGGGTTAGGGTTCCTATGGTTAGGGAACTAGGAGATAGAGTTAGGGTTCCTATTGGTAGGGCTTTCCGCCCTAGGGTTAGGGTTCCTATGGGTAGGGCACTTTGAGCTCTGGTTAGGGTTCCTATAGGTAGGGCTTCCCGCCATAGGTTTAGGCTTCCTATGGGTAGGGCACTTGGAGCTAGGGTTAGGGTTCCTATGGGTAGGGCACTTGGAGCTAGGGTTAGGGTTCCTATGGATAGGGCTTCCCGCCCTAGGGTTAATGTTCCTATGGGTAGGGAACTTGGAGCTAGGGTTCTGGTTCCTATGGGTAGGGCACTTGGAGATAGGGTTAGGGTTCCTACAGGTAGGCCTTCCCACCCTAGGTTTAGGCTTCCTATGGGTAGGGCACTTGTAGCTAGGGTTAGGGTTCCTATGGGTAGGGCACTTGGAGCTAGTGTCAGGGTTCCTATGGGTAGGGCTTCCTGCCCTAGGGGTAGGGTTCCTATGGGTAGGGCACTTGGAGCTAGGGTTAGGGTTCCTATGGGTAGGGCTTCCCGCCCTAGGGTTAGGATTCCTATGGGTAGGGCACTTGGAGCTAGGGTTAGGGTACCTATGATTAGGGCCCTTGGAGCTAGAGTTAGGGTTCCTGTGGGTAGGGCTTCCCTCCCTGGGGTTAGGGTTCCTATGGGTAGGGCACTTGGATCTAGGGTTAGTGTTCCTGTGGCTAGAGCACTTGGAGCTAGGGTTAGGGTTCCAATGGGTAGGGCTTCACGCCCTAGGGTTAGGATTCCTATGGGTAGGGCACTTGGAGCTAGTGTTAGGGAGCCTATGGGTAGGGCTTCCCTTCCCAGAGTTAGAGTTCCTATGGGAAGGGCTACCCACCCTAGGGTTAGGGTTCTTATGGGTAGGGCCCTTGGAGCTAGGGTTCGGGTTCGTATGGGTAGGGCTTCCCTCCCTAGGGTTAGGGTTCCTATGGGTAGGGCACTTGAAGCTAGGGTTAGGGTTCCTATGGGTAGGGCACTTGAAGCTAGGGTTAGGGTTCCTATATGTAGGGCTTCCCTCCCTAGTGTTAGGGTTCCTATGGGTAGGGCACTTGGAGCTACGTTTAGGATTCCTATGGGTAGGACTTCCCGCCCTAGTGTTAGGGTTCCTATGGGTAGGGGCATTGGAGCTTGGGTTAGGGTTCCTATGGGTAGGGCTTCCAGCCCTAGTGTTAGGGTTCCTATGGGTCGGGCCCTTGGAGCTAAGATGAGGGTTCCTATGGGTAGGGCCCTTGAAGCTTGGGTTAGAGTTCCTATAGTTAGGGCACTTGCAACTAGGGTTAGGGTTCCTATGGGTAGGGCACTTGGCGCTAGGGTTATAGTGCCTATGGGTAGGGCACTTGGAGCTAGGCTTAGGGTTCCTATAGGTAGGGCTTCCCGCCCTAGGTTTAGGCTTCCTATTGGTAGGGCACTTGGAGCTAGGGTTAGGGTTCGTATAGGTAGGGCTTCCCGCCCTAGGGTTAGGGTTTCTATGGGTAAGGCCCTTGGAGCTAGGGTTAGGGTTCCTATGGGTAGGGCACTTGGAGCTAGGTTTAGGCTTCCTATGGGTAGGGCAATTTGAGCTAGAGTTAGGGTTCCTATAGGTAGGGCTTCCCACCCTAGGGTTAGGTTTCCTATGGGTTGGGCACTTGGAGCTAGGTTTTGGGTTCGTATAGGTAGGGCTTCCCGCCCTAGGTTAAGGTTCCTGTGGGTAGGGCTCTTGGATCTAGGGTTAGGTTGTCTATGGGTAGGGTATTTGGAGCTAGGTTTAGGGTACCTATGATTAGGGTCCTAGGAGCTAGGGTTAGGGTTCCTAGGGGTAGGGCTTCCCGCTCTAGGGTTAATGTTCCTATGGGTAGGGACCTAGGAGCTAGGGTTAGGGTTCCTATGGGAAGGGCCCTTGGAGCTAGGTTTAGGGTTCCTATGGGTAGGAATTCCCATCCTAGGGTTCGGGTTCCTATGGGTTCGGCCCTTGGAGCTAGGATTAGGGTTCCTATGGGTAGGGCTTCCCGCCCTAGGGTTAGGGTTCCTATGGGTAGGGCCCTCTTACTTAGGGTTCAGGTTCCTATGGGTTGGGCCCTTGGAGCTAGGGTTAGGGTTCCTATAGGTAGGGCTTTCTGCCCTAGGTTTAGGTTTCCTATGGGTTGGGCACTTAGAGCTAGTGTTAGGGTTCCTATGGGTAGGGCTTTCCGCCCTAGGGTTAGGGTTAGTATGGGTAGGGCCCTTGGAACTAGGGTTAGGGTTCCTATGGCTAGGGCTTCCCGCCCTAGGGTTAGGATTCCTATGGGTAGGGCCCTTGGAGCTAGTGTTCGGGTTCCTATGATTAGGGCCCTTGGAGCTAGGTTAGGCGGGCGGCCCGCTTTTATAGGCCCCCTCCTCCGCCTAGCTCCGCCCCCTAATCAGGGCTCAGCAGTCTGCCCCGACAGAGAGAGACACGAGCACCCCAAAGACAGACGCAAACACAAAATACCTGGCTCCTCCAATGGGAACTCCCACTCAAACTGCCCCATTGGCTGGCTCCTGGGCCGCTGCCATCAGCTGTGCCGCTGCCTGGCTGGGCGGGCCGCCCGCTTTTATAGACCCCTTCCTCCGCCTAGCTCCGCCCCCTAATCAGGGCTCAGCAGTCTGCCCCGACAGAGAGAGACACGAGCACCCCAAACACAGACGCAAACACAAAATACCTGGCTCCTCCAATGGGACTCCCACTCAAACTGCACCGTTGGCCGGCTCCTGGGCCGCTGCGATCAGCTGTGCCGCTGCCTGGCTGGGCGGGCGGCCGCTTTTATACGCCCCATCCTCCGTCTAGCTCCGCCCCCTAATCAGGGCTCAGCAGTCTGCCCCGACAGAGAGAGACTCACGCACCCCAAAGACAGACGCAAACACAAAATACTTGGCTCCTCCAATGGGGACTCCCACTCAAACGGCCCTGTTGGCCGGCTCCTGGGCCGCTGCGATCAGCTGTGCCGCTGCCTTGCTTCGAGGATGACCGCTTTTATAGGCCCACTTCTCCGCCTAGCTCCGCCCCCTAATCAGGGCTCAGCAGTCTGCCCCGACAGAGAGAGACACGAGCACCCCAAAGACAGACGCAAACACAAAATACCTGGCTCCTCCAATGGGAACTGCCACTCAAACTGCCCCATTGGCCGGCTCCTGGGCCGCTGCGATCAGCTGTGCCGCTGCCTGGCTGGGCGGGCGGCCGCTTTTATAAGCCCCCTCCTCTGCCTAGCTCCGCCCCTAATCAGGGCTCAGCAGTCTGCCCCGAAAGAGAGAGACAAACGCACCCCAAAGACAGAGGAAAACACAAAATACCTGGCTCCTCCAATGGGGACTCCCACTCAAACGGCCCTGTTGGCCGGCTCCTGGGCCGCTGCGATCAGCTGTGCCGCTGCCTGGCTGGGAGGATGACCGCTTTTATAGGCCCCCTCCTCCGCCTAGCTCCGCCCCCTAATCAGGGCTCAGCAGTCTGCCCCGACAGAGAGAGACACGAGCACCCCAAAGACAGACGCAAACACAAAATACCCGGCTCCTCCAATGGGAACTCCCACTCAAACTGCCTCGTTGGCCGGCTCCTGGGCCGCTGCGATCAGCTGTGCCGCTGCCTGGCTGGGCGGGCAGCCGCTTTTATAGGCCCCATCCTCCGCCTAGCTCCGCCCCCTAATCAGGGCTCAGCAGTCTGCCCCGACAGAGAGAGACACACGCACCCCAAAGACAGACGCAAACACAAAATACCTGGCTCCTCCAATGGGAACTCCCACTCAAACGGCCTGTTGGCCGGCTCCTGGGCCGCTGCGATCAGCTGTGCCGCTGCCTGGCTGGGCGGGCGGCCGCTTTTATAGGCCCCCTCCTCCGCCTAGCTCCGCCCCCTAATCAGGGCTCAGCAGTGTGCCCCGACAGAGAGAGACACGAGCACCCCAAAGACAGACGCAAACACAAAATACCTGGCTCCTACAATGGGGACTCCCACTCAAACTGCCCCGTTGGCCGGCTCCTGGGCCGCTGCGATCAGCTGTGCCGCTGCCTGGCTGGGCGGTCGGCCGCCTTTATAGGCCCCCTCCTCCGCCTCGCTCCGCCCCCTAATCAGGGCTCAGCAGTCTGCCCCGACAGAGAGAGACACACGCACCGCAAAGACAGACGCAAACACAAAATAACTGGCTCCTCCAATGGGAACTCCCACTCAAACTGCCCCGTTGGCCGGCTCCTGGGCCGCTGCCATCAGCTGTGCCGCTGCCTGGCTGGGCGGGCGGCCGCTTTTATAGGCCCCCTCCTCTGCCTAGCTCCGCCCCTAATCAGGGCTCAGCAGTCTGCCCCGACAGAGAGAGACACACGCACCCCAAAGACAGACGCAAACACAAAATACCTGGCTCCACCAATGGGAACTCCCACTCAAACTGCCCCGTTGGCCGGCTCCTGGGCCGCTGCAATTAGCTGTGCCGCTGCCTGGCTGGGCCGGCGGCCGCTTTTATAGGCCCCCTCCACCACCTAGCTCCGCCCCCTAATCAGGGCTCAGCAGTCTGCCCCGACAGAGAGAGACACACGCACCGCAAAGACAGACGGAAACACAAAATAACTGGCTCCACCAATGGGAACTCCCACTCAAACTGCCCCGTTGGACAGCTCCTGGGCCGCTGCGATCAGCTGTGCCGCTGCCTGGCTGGGCGGGCGGCCGCTTTTATAAGCCCCCTCCTCTGCCTAGCTCCGCCCCTAATCAGGGCTCAGCAGTCTGCCCCGAAAGAGAGAGACACACGCACCCCAAAGACAGACGCAAACACAAAATACCTAGCTCCTCTAATGGGAACTCCCACTCAAACTGCCCCGTTGGCCGGCTCCTGGGCCGCTGCGATCAGCTGTGCCGCTGCCTGGCTGGGCGGGCGGCCGCTTTTATAGGCCCCATCATCCGCCTAGCTCCGCCCCCTAATCAGGGCTCAGCAGTCTGCCCCGATAGAGAGAGACACACGAACCCCAAAGACAGACGCAAACACAAAATACCTGGCTCCTCCAATGGGAACTCCCACTCAAACTGCCCCGTTGGCCGGCTCCTGGGCCGCTGCGATCAGCTGTGCCGCTGCCGGGCTTGGCGGGCGGCCGCTTTTATAGGCCCCCTCCTCTGCCTAGCTCCGCCCCCTAATCAGCGCTCAGCAGTCTGCCCCGACACAGAGAGACACGAGCACCCCAAAGACAGACGCAAACACAAAATACCTGGCTCCTCCAATGGGAACTCCCAGTCAAACTGCCCGTTGGCCGGCTCCTGGGCCGCTGCGATCAGCTGTGCCGCTGCCTGGCTGGGCGGCCGCCACTTTTATAAGCCCCCTCCTCTGCCTAGCTCCGCCCCTAATCAGGGCTCAGCAGTCTGCCCCGAAAGAGAGAGACACACGCACCCCAAAGACAGACGCAAACACAAAATACCTAGCTCCTCTAATGGGAACTCCCACTCAAACTGCCCCGTTGGCCGGCTCCTGGGCCGCTGCGATCAGCTGTGCCGCTGCCTGGCTGGGCGGGCGGCCGCTTTTATAGGCCCCACCATGCGCCTAGCTCCGCCCCCTAATCAGGGCTCAGCAGTCTGCCCCGATAGAGAGAGACACACGAACCCCAAAGACAGAGGCAAACACAAACTATCTGGCTCCTCCAATGGGAACTCCCACTCAAATTGCCCCGTTGGCCGGCTCCTGGGCCGCTGCGATCAGCTGTGCCGCTGCCTGGCTGGGCGGCCCGCTTTTATAGGCCCCCTCCTCCGCCTAGCTCCGCCCCCTAATCAGGGCTCAGCAGTCTGCCCCGACAGAGAGAGACAGGAGCACCCCAAAGACAGACGCAAACACAAAATACCTGGTTCCTCCAATGGGAACTCCCACTCAAACTGCCCCGTTGGCCGTCTCCTGGGCCGCTGCGATCAGCTGTGCCGCTGCCTGGCTGGGCGGGCGGCCGCTTTTATAGGCCCCCTCCTCCGCCTAGCTCCGCCCCCTAATCAGGGCTCAGCAGTCTGCCCCGACAGAGAGAGACACACGCACCCAAAAGACAGACGCAAACACAAAATACCTGGCTCCTCCAATGGGAACTCCAACTCAAACTGGCCCGTTGGCCGGCTCCTGGGCCGCTGCCATCAGCTGTGCCGCTGCCTGGCTGGGCGTGCGGCCGCTTTTACAGGTCCCCTCCTGCGCCTAGCTCCGCCCCCTAATCAGGACTCAGCAGTCTGCCCCGACAGAGAGAGACACGAGCACCCCAATGACAGACGCAGACACAAAATACCTGGCTCCTCCAATGGGAACTCCCACTCAAACTGACCCGTTGGCCGGCTACTGGGCCGCTGCCATCAGCTGTGCCACTGCCTGGCTGGGCGGGTGGCCGCTTTTATAGGCCCCCTCCTCCGCCTAGCTCCGCCGCCTAATCAGGGCTCAGCAGTCTGCCCCGACAGAGAGAGACACGAGCACCCCAAAGACAGACGCAAACACAAAATACCTGGCTCCTCCAATGAGAACTCCCACTCAAACTGCGCCGTTGGCCGGCTCCTGGGCCGCTGCGATCAGCTGTGCCGCTGCCTGGCTGGGCGGCCGGCCGCTTTTATAGGCCCCCTCCTCCGCCTAGCTCCGCCCCCTAAATAGGGCTCAGCAGTCTGCCCCGACAGAGAGAGACACACGCACCCCAAAGACAGATGCAAACACAAAATACCTGGCTCCTCCAATGGGAACTCCAGCTCTAACTGCACCGTTGGCCGGCTCCTGGGCCGCTGCCATCAGCTGTGCCGCTGCCTAGCTGGGCGGGCGGCCCGCTTTTATAGGCTCTTCCTCTGCCTAGCTCCGCCCCCTAATCAGGGCTCAGCAGTCTGCCCCGACAGAGAGAGACACACGAACCCCAAAGACAGACGCAAACACAAAATAGCTGTCTCCTCCAATGGGAACTCCCACTCAAACTGCCCCGTTGGCCGGCTCCTGGGCCGCTGCGATCAGCTGTGCCGCTGCCTGACTGGGCGGGCGGCCCGCTTTTATAGGCCCGCCTCCTCCGACTAGCTCCGCCCCCTAATCAGGGCTCAGCAGTCTGCCCCGACAGAGAGAGACAGGAGCACCCCAAAAACAGACGCAAACACAAAATAGCTGGCTCCTCCACTGGGAGCTCCCACTCAAACTGCCCCGTTGGCCTGCTCCTGGGCCGCTGCCATCAGCTGTGCCGCTGCCTGGCTGGGCCGGCAGCCCGCTTTTATAGGCCCCCTCCTCCGCCTAGCTCCGCCCCCTAATCAGGGCTCAGCAGTCTGCCCCGACAGAGAGAGACACGAGCACCCCAAAGACAGACGCAAACATAAAATACCTGGCTCCTCCAATGGGATCTCCCACTCAAACTGCCCCGTTTGCCGGCTCCTGGGCCACTGCCATCAGCTGTGCCACTGCCTGGCTGGGCGGCCGGCCCGCTTTTATAGGCCCCCTCCTCCGCCTAGCTCCGCCCCCTAATCAGGGCTCAGCAGTCTGCCCCGACAGAGAGAGACACGAGCACCCCAAAGACAGACGCAAACACAAAATACCTGGCTCCTCCAATGGGAACTCCCACTCAAACTGCCCCGTTGGCCGGCTCCTGGGCCGCTGCGATCAGCTGTGCCGCTGCCTGGCTGGGCGGGCGGCCGCTTTTATAGGCCCCCTCCTCCGCCTAGCTCCGCCCCCTAATCAGGGCTCAGCAGTCTGCCACGACAGAGAGAGACACACGCACCCCAAAGACAGACGCAAATACAAAATACCTGGCTCCTCCAATGTGAACTCCAACTCAAACTGCCCCGTTGGCCGGCTCCTGGGCCGCTGCGATCAGCTGTGCCGCTGTCTGGAAGGGCGGGCGGCCGCTTTTATAGGCCCCCTCCTCCGCCTAGCTCCGCCCCCTAATCAGGGCTCAGCAGTCTGCCCCAACAGAGAGAGACACGAGCATCCCAAAGACAGACGCAAACACAAAATATTGGTCCTCCAATGGGAACTCCCACTCAAACTGCCCCGTTGGCCGGCCCCTGGGCCGCTGCGATCAGCTGTGCCGCTGCCTAGCTGGGCGGGCGGCCCGCTTTTATAGGCTCCCTCCTCCGCCTAGCTCCGCCCCCTAATCAGGGCTCAGCAGTCTGCCCCGACAGAGAGAGACACACGAACCCCAAAGACAGACGCAAACACAAAATAAAGGCTCCTCCAATAGGAACTCCCACTCAAACTGCCCTGTTGGCCGGCTCCTGGGCCGCTGCGATCAGCTGTTCCGCAGCCTGACTGGGCGGGCGGCCCGCTTTTATAGGCCCCTCGTCCGCCTAGCTCCGCCCCCTAATCAGGGCTCAGCAGTCTGCCCCGACAGAGAAAGACACGAGCACCCCAAAGACAGACGCAAACACAAAATACCTGGTACCTCCAATGGGAACTCCCACTCAAACTGCCCCGTTGGCCGGCTCCTGGGCCGCTGCGATCGGCTGTGCCGCTGCCTGGATGGGCGGGCAGCCGCTTTTATAGTCCCCCTCCTCCGCCTAGCTCCGCCCCCTCATCAGGGCTCAGCAGTCTGCCCTGACAGAGAGAGACACGAGCACCCCAAAGGCAGACGCAAACACAAAATACCTGGCTCCTCCAATGGGAACTCCCACTCAAACTGCCCCGTTGGCCAGCTCCTGGGCCGCTGCGATCAGCTGTGCCGCTGCCTGGCTGGGCGGTCGACCGCTTTTATAGGCCCCCTCCTCCGCCTAGCTCCACCCCCTAATCAGGGCTCAGCAGTCTGCCCCGACAGAGATAGACACACGCACCCCAAAGACAGACGCAAACACAAAATACCTGGCTCCTCCAATGGGAACTCCCACTCAAACTGCCCCGTTGGCCAGCTCCTGGGCCGCTGTGATCAGCTGTGCCGCTGCCTGGCTGGGCGGGCGGCCGCTTTTATAGGCCCCCTCCTCCGCCTAGCTCCGCCCCCTAATCAGGGCTCAGCAGTCTGCCCCGACAGAGAGAGACACACGCACCCCAAAGACAGATGCAAACACAAAATACCTGGCTCCTCCAATGGGAACTCCCACTCAAACTGCCCCGTTGGCCGGCTCCTGGGCCGCTGCGATCAGCTGTGCCGCTGCCTGGCTGGGCGGGCGGCTGCTTTTATAGGCCCCCTCCTCCGCCTAGCTCCGCCCCCTAATCAGGGCTCTGCAGTCTGCCCCAACAGAGAGAGACACGAGCACCCCAAAGACAGACGCAAGCACAAAATACCTGGCTCCTCCAATGGGAACTCCCACTCAAACTGCCCCGTTGGCCGGCTCCTGGGCCGCTGCTATCAGCTGTGCCGCTGCCTGGCTGGGCGGGCGGCCCGCTTTTATAGGCCCCCTCCTCCGCCTAGCTCCGCCCCCTAATCAGGGCTCAGCAGTCTGCCCCGACAGAGAGAGAGACGAGCACCCCAAAGACAGACGCCAACACAAAATACCTGGCTCCTCCAATGGGAACTCCCACTCAAACTGCCCCGTTGGCCGGCTCCTGGGCCGCTGCCATCAGCTGTGCCGCTGCCTGACTGGCCGGGTGGCCCGCTTTTATAGGCCCCCCTCTTCCGCCTAGCTCCGCCCCCTAATCAGGGCTCAGCAGTCTGCCCCGACAGAGAGAGACACGAGCACCCCAAAGACAGACGCAAGCACAAAATACCTGGCTCCTCCAATGGGAACTCCCACTCAAACTGCCCCGTTGGCCGGCTCCTGGGCCGCTGCTATCAGCTGTGCCGCTGCCTGGCTAGGCCGGCGAACCGCTTTTATAGGCGCCCTCCTCTGCCTAGCTCCGCCCCCAAATCAGGGCTCAGCAGTCTGCACCGACAGAGAGAGACACGAGCACCCCAAAGACAGACGCAAACACAAAATAGATGGCTCCTCCAATGGGAACTCCCACTCAAACTGCCCCGTTGTCCGGCTCCTGGGCCGCTGCGATCAGCTGGGCCGCTGCCTGGCTGGGCAGGCGGCCGCTTTTATAGGCCCCCTCCTCCGCCTAGCTCCGCCCCCTAGCAGGCCTCAGCAGTCTGCCGCGACAGAGAGAGACACACGCACCCAAAAGACAGACGCAAACAAAAAATACCTGGTATCCTCCAATGGGAAATCCCACTCAACTGCCCTGTTGGCCGGCTCCTGGGCCGCTGCCATTAGCTGTGCCGCTGCCTGGCTGGGCGGCCGCTTTTATAGGCCCCCTCCTCCGCCTAGCTCCGCCCCCTAATCAGGGCTCAGCAGTCTGCCCCGACAGAGAGAGACACACGCACCCCAAAGACAGACGCAAACACAAAATACCTGGTATCCTCCAATGGGAACTGCCACTCAACCTGCCCTGTTGGCCGGCTCCTGGGCCGCTGCTTTCAGCTGTGCCGCTGCCTGGCTGGGAGCCCGCTTTTATAGGCCCCCTCCTCCGCCTAGCTCCGCCCCCTAATCAGGGCTCAGCAGTCTGCCCCGACAGAGAGAGACACACGCACCCCAAAGACAGACGCAAACACAAAATACCTGGCTCCTCCAATGGGAACACCCACTCAAACTGCCCCGTTGGCCGGTTCCTGGGCCGCTGCGATCAGCTGTGCCACTGGGCGGGCGGCCCGCTTTTATAGGCCCCCTCCTCCGCCTAGCTCCGCCCCCTAATCAGGGCTCAGCAGTCTGCCCCGACAGAGAGAGACACACGCACCCCAAAGACAGACGCAAACACAAAATACCTGGCTCCTTCAATGGGAACTCCCACTCAAACTGCCCCGTTGGCCGGCTCCTGGGCCGCTGTGATCAGCTGGGCCGCTGCCTGGCTGGGCGGGCGGCCCGCTTTTATAGGCCCCCTCCTCCGCCTAGCTCCGCCCCCTAATCAGGGCTGAGCAGTCTGTCCCGACAGAGAGAGAGACACGAGCACCCCAAAGACAGACGCAAACACAAAATAGCTGGCTCCTCCAACGGGAACTCCCACTCAAACTGCCCCGTTGGCCGGCTCCTTGGCCGCTGCCATCAGCTGTGCCGCTGCCTGGCTAGGCGGGCGGCCCGCTTTTATAGGCCCCCTCCTCCGCCTAGCTCCGCCCCCTAATCAGGGCTCAGCAGTCTGGCCCGACAGAGAGAGACACACGCACCCCAAAGACAGATGCAAACACAAAATACCTGGCTCCTCCAATGGGAACTCCCACTCAAATTGCCCCGTTGGCCGGCTCCTGGGCCGCTGCGATCAGCTGTGCCGCTGCCTGGCTGGGCGCGCGGCCGCTTTTATAGGCCCCCTCCTCCGCCTAGCTCCGCCCCCTAATCAGGGCTCAGCAGTCTGCCCCGACAGATAGAGACACGAGCACCCCAAAGACAGACGCAAACACAAAATACCTGGCTCCTCCAATGGGAACTCCCACTCAAACTGCCCCGCTGGCCGGCTCCTGGGCCGCTGCGATCACCTGTGCCGTTGCCTGGCTGGGCGGGCGGCCGCTTTTATAGGCCCCCTCCTCCGCCTAGCAACGCCCCCTAATCAGGGCTCAGCAGTCTGCCCCGACAGAGAGAGACACACGCACCCCAAAGACAGACGCAAACACAAAATACCTGGCTCCTCCAATGGGAACTGGCACTCAACCTGCCCTGTTGGCCGGCTCCTGGGCCGCTGCTTTCAGCTGTGCCGCTGCCTGGCTGGGAGCCCGCTTTTATAGGCCCCCTCCTCCGCCTAGCTCCGCCCCCTAGCAGGCCTCAGCAGTCTGCCGCGACAGAGAGAGACACACGCACCCAAAAGACAGACGCAAACAAAAAATACCTGGTATCCTCCAATGGGAAATCCCACTCAACCTGCCCTGTTGGCCGGCTCCTGGGCCGCTGCCATTAGCTGTGCCGCTGCCTGGCTGGGCGGCCGCTTTTATAGGCCCCCTCCTCCGCCTAGCTCCGCCCCCTAATCAGGGCTCAGCAGTCTGCCCCGACAGAGAGAGACACGAGCACCCCAAAGACAGACGCAAACACAAAATACCTGGTATCCTCCAATGGGAACTGCCACTCAACCTGCCCTGTTGGCCGGCTCCTGGGCCGCTGCTTTCAGCTGTGCCGCTGCCTGGCTGGGCGGCCGCTTTTATAGGCCCCCTCCTCCGCCTAGCTCCGCCCCCTAATCAGGGCTCAGCAGTCTGCCCCGACAGAGAGAGACACACGCACCCCAAAGACAGACGCAAACACAAAATACCTGGCTCCTCCAATGGGAACACCCACTCAAACTGCCCCGTTGGCCGGTTCCTGGGCCGCTGCGATCAGCTGTGCCACTGGGCGGGCGGCCCGCTTTTATAGGCCCCCTCCTCCGCCTAGCTCCGCCCCCTAATCAGGGCTCAGCAGTCTGCCCCGACAGAGAGAGACACACGCACCCCAAAGACAGACGCAAACACAAAATACCTGGCTCCTTCAATGGGAACTCCCACTCAAACTGCCCCGTTGGCCGGCTCCTGGGCCGCTGTGATCAGCTGGGCCGCTGCCTGGCTGGGCGGGCGGCCCGCTTTTATAGGCCCCCTCCTCCGCCTAGCTCCGCCCCCTAATCAGGGCTGAGCAGTCTGTCCCGACAGAGAGAGAGACACGAGCACCCCAAAGACAGACGCAAACACAAAATAGCTGGCTCCTCCAACGGGAACTCCCACTCAAACTGCCCCGTTGGCCGGCTCCTTGGCCGCTGCCATCAGCTGTGCCGCTGCCTGGCTAGGCGGGCGGCCCGCTTTTATAGGCCCCCTCCTCCGCCTAGCTCCGCCCCCTAATCAGGGCTCAGCAGTCTGGCCCGACAGAGAGAGACACACGCACCCCAAAGACAGATGCAAACACAAAATACCTGGCTCCTCCAATGGGAACTCCCACTCAAATTGCCCCGTTGGCCGGCTCCTGGGCCGCTGCGATCAGCTGTGCCGCTGCCTGGCTGGGCGCGCGGCCGCTTTTATAGGCCCCCTCCTCCGCCTAGCTCCGCCCCCTAATCAGGGCTCAGCAGTCTGCCCCGACAGATAGAGACACGAGCACCCCAAAGACAGACGCAAACACAAAATACCTGGCTCCTCCAATGGGAACTCCCACTCAAACTGCCCCGTTGGCCGGCTCCTGGGCCGCTGCGATCACCTGTGCCGTTGCCTGGCTGGGCGGGCGGCCGCTTTTATAGGCCCCCTCCTCCGCCTAGCAACGCCCCCTAATCAGGGCTCAGCAGTCTGCCCCGACAGAGAGAGACACACGCACCCCAAAGACAGACGCAAACACAAAATACCTGGCTCCTCCAATGGGAACTCCCACTCAAACTGCCCCGTTGGCCGGCTCCTGGGCCGCTGCTATCAGCTGTGCCGCTGCCTGACTGGGCGGGTGGCCCGCTTTTATAGGCCCCCTCCTCCGCCTAGCTCCGCCCCCTAATCAGGGCTCAGCAGTCTGCCCCGACAGAGAGAGACACGAGCACCCCAAAGACAGACGCAAGCACAAAATACCTGGCTCCTCCAATGGGAACTCCCACTCAAACTGCCCCGTTGGCCGGCTCCTGGGCCGCTGCGATCAGTTGTGCTGCTGCCTGGCTGGGGGGGCAGCCGCTTTTATAGGCCCCCTCCTCCGCCTAGCTCCGCCCCCTAATCAGGGCTCAGCAGTCTGCCCCGACAGAGAGAGACACGAGCACCCCAAAGACAGACGCAAGCACAAAATACATGGCTCCTCCAATGGGAACTCCCACTCAAACTGCCCCGTTGGCCGGCTCCTGGGCCGCTGCGATCAGCTGTGCCGCTGCCTGGCTGGGCGGGCGGCCCGCTTTTATAGGCCCCCTCCTCCGCCTAGCTCCGCCCCCTAATCATGGCTCAGCAGTCTGCCCCGACAGAGAGAGACACACGCACCCCAAAGACAGACGCAAACACAAAATACCTGGCTCCTCCAGTGAGAACTCCCACTCAAACTGCCCCGTTGGCCAGCTCCTGGGCCGCTGCCTGGCTGGGCGGGCGCCCCGCTTTTATAGGTCCCCTCCTCCACCTAGCTCCGCCCCCTAATCAGGGCTCAGCCATCTGCCCCGACGGAGAGAGACACGAGGACCCCAAAGACAGATGCAAACACAAAATACCTGGCTCCTCCAATGGCAACTCCCACTCAAACTGACCCGTTGGCCGGCTCCTGGGCCGCTGCGATCAGCTGTGCCGCTGCCTGGCTGGGCGGCGGCCCCTTTTATAGGCCCCCTCCTCCGCCTAGCTCCGCCCCCTAATCAGCGCTCAGCAGTCTGCCCCGACAGAGAGAGACACACGCACCCCAAAGACAGACGCAAACACAAAATACCTGGTATCCTCCAATGGGAACTGCCACTCAACCTGCCCTGTTGGCCGGCTCCTGGGCCGCTGCTTTCAGCTGTTTCGCTGCCTGGCTGGGAGGCCGCTTTTATAGGCCCCTCCTCCGCCTAGCTCCACCCCCTAATCAGGGCTCAGCAGTCTGCCCCGACAGAGAGAGACACACGCACCCCAAAGACAGACGCAAACACAAAATACGTTGCTCCTCCAATGGGAACTCCCACTCAAACTGCCCCGTTGGCCGGCTCCTGGGCCGCTGCGATCAGCTGTGCCGCTGCCTGGCTGGGCGGCCCGCTTTTATAGGACCCCTCCTCCGCCTAGCTCCGCCCCCTAATCAGGGCTCATCAGTCTGCCCCGACAGAGAGAGACACACGCACCCCAAAGACAGACGCAAACACAAAATACCTGGCTCCTCCAATGGGAACACCCACTCAATCAGCCCTGTTGGCCGGCTCCTGGGCCGCTGCGATCAGCTGTGCCCCTGCCTGGCTGGGCGGCCGGCCGCTTTTATAGGCCCCCTCCTCCACCTAGGTCCGCCCCCTAATCATGGCTCAGCAGTCTGCCCCGACAGAGAGAGACACGAGCACCCCAAAGACAGACGCAAACACAAAATACCTGGCTCCTCCAATGGGAACTCCCACTCAAACTGCCCCGTTGGCCGGCTCCTGGGCCGCTGGGATCAGCTGTTCCACTGCGTGGCTGGGCAGGCGGCCCGCTTTTATAGGCCCCCTCCTCCGCCTAGCTCCGCCGACTAATCAGGGCTCAGCAGGCTGCCCCGACAGAGAGAGACAAGAGCACCCCAAGGACAGACGCAAACATAAAATAGCTGGCTCCTCCAATGGGAACTCCCACTCAAACTGCCCTGTTGGCCGGCTCCTGGGCCGCTGCCATCAGCTGTGCCGCTGCCTGGCTGGGCGGCCGGCCGCTTTTATAGGCCCCCTCCTCCGCCTAGCTCCGCCCCCTAATCAGGGCTCAGCAGTCTGCCCCGACAGAGAGAGACACACGCACCCCAAAGACAGACGCAAACACAAAATACGTTGCTCCTCCAATGGGAACTCCCACTCAAACTGCCCCGTTGGCCGGCTCCTGGGCCGCTGCGATCAGCTGTGCCGCTGCCTGGCTGGGCGGCCCGCTTTTATAGGACCCCTCCTCCGCCTAGCTCCGCCCCCTAATCAGGGCTCAGCAGTCTGCCCCGACAGAGAGAGACACGAGCACCCCAAAGACAGACGCAAACACAAAATACCTGGCTCCTCCAATGGGAACTCCCACTCAAACTGCCCCGTTGGCCGGCTCCTGGGCCGCTGCGATCAGCTGTGCCCCTGCCTGGCTGGACCAGATGAAAGGAGCCAACGCCAAGCTCCTGAGGTGGAGCCTGCTCCTGCAGGACTATGACATGGATGTGGTCCATGTGAAGGGAAGTGCCAACCGGATAGCGGATGCGCTGTCCCGGAGAGGGGGCTCTGAACTTCCCCGGGGCACTGGGCAGAGTGACCCTGCTCAGTTCAGTCTCGAAGGGGGGAGAGATGTGATGGAGTAGGGGCTGTCTGTGTGGGGGTTGGGAGAGCCGGGGAGGACTTTAGGTGAGAGACAGGTATTCAGCCTGTAACCTGAGCTAAGCAGGGGGGAGGGGAGGTCAACACCTTTGCCCGGAAAGCTAGACAAAGGCAGAGAGCGGAGTGGAGAGGGTTGGGTCAGTTTCGGTTTGGGGCTGGGTGATAGGAGTTCAGGGGATCCTAGGCTGGGATCCAAGCCCCCTGAACCCCAGAAGGGACAGATTGAGAGGTCCTGACTCTGGCCATGAGCTCTGCTGTATTCTGTGTTCCTGTTGTCCAATAAACCTTATGTTTTACTGGCTGGCTGAGAGTCACTGTGAGTCCCAGGAAGAGGGGTGCAGGGCCGGACTCCCCCACACTCCGTGACAATCAGTGATAAAGTTTGCAGTTGCCACAAAGATTGGGATTGGTGGTAACTAATGAAGTGTCAGTAGGTTCAGGTTTCAGCACTGGGAGTCTGGGAAGTTTTCCCAGCCCTGGCTGGAGGGTTATTACCTGTTCCACAAAGAGGGGAAGTTCCATTCCCAACTCCTGTGCCTTGAAATTAGGCCCTGACACTACACCCCACATTCAGCACAGTGGTATGATTATCAAATGATTAGGACATAAGTAAGATGCATTTTGTGCAAGACGTCATGTTCAGTGTCATTGGAAAAGTTATGATTGGCCGAATATGACTGTCCTATTTGTGTGCATGTATCATGTTCGTATCTGAAGTTATGGATATCGACTATGTATCTGTATTTCAAAAGTGCTTACTCTGGGTAACACCCACAACGAGCCTTTCAGGTACAACAAAGAAGCCAGACAGTGTTGACTGCTCATCAACAAAGACAATGGACCATGGAAGAGCTTAGCCTTCCTCTGAATGTTTCAGCCAGCCTATTAGTCATGGATACTATGACGCAGCAGGGCATGCTAGGGCATGTGACCAGACCACATGACAATAAACTCCATTTTGGTACCTGTATTTTTCAACAAACTGGACTGGGAACTGAGTTTGGAACAAAGGGTTCCTACCATATGGAAAAGCTACATCGGGGTGTGTGTGACCATTTCTTGCCCTCATTCCGCACACAAGAAAACTCATGGAAACACCTCAGGAACAAAGACTGAACTGGGGGAAGTGCTGGTCCCAGGGTAAAGGGATTTCTAGCTTGTGTATGGAAACTTGGTGGACTGCTTGTATCATCAGTCAGGGTGAGAAATTGCTAATTAAAATTCTACCTAGATAGTACATTAGGCTTAGTTTGAGGTTTTGGTTATTTGTTAAGTAATCTGCTTTGATCTGTTTGCTATCACTTTTCGCTGGGAAATTGGCTTTTGTCTTCTATCTGTCCTTGAGTGGCTTAGGTAAAGCCATCAGGTAGCTTAGTTGGGTGTATGGCGCCACCTGCTGTCGTGTTGGCTGATAACAGGGACTGAAGAGGCTGGCTGAATCTCCAGCAAAGCAATGTGAGAAGGGCCAGCCCAGCTTGAGGATTAGAGGGCACAGCAGTTCCCAGAAGCCCCCCAGACTGCACCCCGGGGTGACAACCCATCACACCCTAGAGTACACAAGTCTCAGCAGGTTTGTCACATCCTTTCCCCAATCAACCAGGTGTATATATCTCCTCAATATATGTTCCATTCCATGCATCCGAAGAAGTGGGCTGTAGCCCACGAAAGCTTATGCTCAAATAAATTTGTTAGTCTCTAAGGTGCCACAAGTACTCCTGTTCTTTCTCCTGTCTAGGAGCTTTGCTGAGGCCAGTGGCATCTGATCAGAAGGTGACACTCTGACACATGAGCAGAGACACATGGGGGAGGGTGGAGGATGAGGTAACATGGAGGCTACCAGGGTTGAACATAGCCCTATAGAGAGTGCAAAGCAAACTCCCTCTCAGCCTCTCCTCTCTCCCACCGTGAGTGATTCTGATAAATCATTCCCTGAAATTTAAATAGCCCCAGTATGTGGGACAGTGATTAACGCAGGTGCCTTGGGTGCTGCAGCACCAACCCCCTGCCTGGATGAGGGGGATGAAGAACTGCAGTAGAAACAGGTTAGGCTGGGAGAGGGCACAGCTGATGTGGGATTGGGAGCGGAGTTGACCAAGAGGCCAGAACTCATGGGGGAGTTGGGAGAAGAAGTCAACTGGACTGGGTAGAGGCACTTCTGTGTATTTTCCCATTGACTATCCTGCCATGTATTTAATTTAGAAACTTTTCATTCACATTTAAACACATTGGAGCTAAGCTGGGATGATGCATTTTCACTTACAGTGGTACAGTTTTAAATGGGCGCTTAATCAGATGCTCATGCACCACAAAGCAGTCAATAATCGGTGTGCTTTCATTAATTAACTTGACTGTGTGCTGTGCATCACTTTAAAAAAAAAGATGGTGTGAGGGAGTGTCAAAATTTTAGGCATTAAGACATGGTAAGTAGGTGTCAGTTCATTTCTCATGTGTTTATCTCATAATTTTAATTTCAGTTTTGAATCAGTATTAATACCATGTTGTTTTAATAACAGTAGGGTCCATTTCTATAATTGTTTGCAAGATTTCACTGGATATTGTGAACCAGTCGTCTCAACCTTTTATTTTGAGATTCCTAAATACAACCCAGCGCACCACTCCTGAAAGACTGCAAACTCTGGAAGGTGACATGCTCCTTAGAGAGCAAACATCTGACGAGCCCTTTCGCCCTGGCTCTTTGACATTGCTTTATCTGCTCCACCAAAAAATGCTATAGGGAACCAGGGAATTACAGCAGACCTTCACTAGGTATCGTTCTACCAGCTATGGGCCAAAATTCAAATGGTTCTGTTTGTTTATCTTTCATTCAGCTTTGCAATTCTTAGATCCCATTTAAAAGCTGAAAGTGAAATAACCAAAGCAAGTTAAGACGAGAGTGACATCGGGCATAGGCGGGGGTAAAACAATAAATGGAAAGAACTGACTATGCAAAAAGCAACATCGCAAACTATCAGACCCCCAGACCCCTGTCCAAGTGAATCCACCCCAGCCAGGCATATCAAGCTGGGCCCCTGAAAAATCACCCATCTCGTCTGGCTGCGAATGCTGCGTGTTCCAGATGGAACTATGCTGTGTGCGTCTGCTCTGCTGACATGCTGCTTTGGTACGGAATGCACCACGGCCACAGGGAGCAGAGACATGGACTCCTACAAAACACAATCCCAGATACACCTCCAACATCCCATCTCCTCCCCCACCTCCCCACTGTCTGCCATCCCCTCCCCCACCTCCACATGGCCATTCTCAGCCCATTGCTAACAGTTCCTCTCAGCCTTCAGCACTATAAATAAATAAAATATGGTGTTACAAAAGGTAGCTTGTGCCAAAGAAACCTGATCTGGACGTCAGTAAGGTTTTTGATACAGTTCCACATGGGAAACTATTTGTTAAATTGGAGAAGATGGGGATTAATATGAGAACTGAAAGGTCAATAAATAATTGGTTAAAGAGGAGTCTACAAGGGGGTCATATTGAATGCTGAGTTGTCAGGCTGGAGGGAGGTTACTGGTGGAGTTCCTCAGATCAGTCTTGGGACCAATCTTACTCAACACCTTCATTAGTGATCTTGGCACAAGAAGTGGGAGTGTGACACAAAGCTGGGAGGGATTGCCAATATGAAGGACGACAGGAAAATCATACAAGAAAATCTGCACGTCCTTGAAAGCTGGAGCAATAGAAATGAGATGAAAATTAATAGTGTACAAATTCTAGTTGTTAGTCCCCAAATGCATAATTTTGCAATAAGCTGGGGATTTATCAATTGGAAGTGACAGAGGAGGAGAAAGACCTATATGTATTGGTTGATCACAGATTAATTATGAGTTGCCAATGTGATGCAGCCGTGAAATAGGTTAATGCAGTCCTAGTGTTGGTGGCACCAGGCATGACCCAGTGTTGACAGAGGGGTGGAAAATGACAGTGCCAATGAAGGCTCCCTGTATTAGGCCTCTGCTTGTCCGAACCGCGTCCATGTTTAGACTTTAATTAACTCCACAGGCTAGATGGAAAGAATGGAATGTGTGGCAACTAGTTATCAGTACCAGGAGGCAATTATACAGCCTGCTTGCACCTGGCTAAAGGGAGTGAAACAGAATGACCGGTCAAGAAAAGTTACTAACGAGATAATATTTTTTTTGCCAAGTATGATCTAACCTGTTTAGAGTAATTGCTGCTTCATAATGTATTTGCTGTATGGGAACTGAAAAGGAGGGAGAAGAGGGGGGGGAGCGGGGAGCTGGGCATTGGGGGTAATAGACATGCTTAGCTAAGATCATGTATAAAGACAGAGAGCTGTTTGTCTGGGGTGTGCTTGATCTGAGGTGTGTTCCTCCAAGCATCCTGCGCTTTGAGATCTCAAATAAACTTTTTTTGCTTCTCCACCCTGGTGTGTCTAATTGGAGCGAGGCACTCCGGGCAACGAATCACTGTTTGCTGCCTCAGGCCTTTTGGGCCGGCAACAGTTTTGGCGTCCCTGGGTGGGCTTGAGGCTAAATTTAGCCTTGCCCGGACCCCTCCTGGAGGTCGACGGATTGCGGCGACGACCGATGCCTAGCGCGCACCGGTGACTTCATCGGGGGCCTCGGCGGAGACGCGGTGTGGTCGACCCCGGAGGGCACTACGGTGCAACGCGCTCAGATAGTGGAGAAGCAGCTACGGGCGACGGTGGGGAACCGGTCTCGTGAATAAGGTAGGAACAGTCCAGTGCTGTTAACCTTTTGTTTGCCTGTTAAGACCTGGGGACGCCCAGTGTCTTCCCATAGGTATGGGGCAGGGACAGAGTACAGGCAGGGTACGGTGTACACCCTTAGAATGCATTCTGATGAACTGGAAAGTGTTTGAAAAAGATCCATTGACTAAAAGTAAACTGAAAAGATTCTGTACAGTAAACTGGCCTCAGTATCAGCTAGAGGGCCAGGAAAGGTGGCCACCGGAGGGATCACTTAATTACAACACGATCCTTCAATTAGCTTTGTTTTGTCAGCGAATGAATAAGTGGAATGAATTTATGTATGCACAGTTGTTTATGTTGTTGAGAGGTCAGATCTGTTGCAAGAGTGTAATCTGACTCCGACAGGCTCGGCAGTCACTGTTAGTTCCCCGAACCCCTCCCCGGTTGTAATGGCAGAGTCGGTGTCCCCTTCGGCTCCTACACCCCCACCGTATAAAGACCAGGTGCCTCAGGTTTCAGAGATTGCTCCTTCAGTGGGACTTTATCCGTTGATTACTGAGACTGTGGTGGCTCGCCCGGGAGCAGAGGGGCGCCGGGCCACTACTATGCTAGTTTACTCACATGTGCCTTTTAACCCAGTGGACTTAGCAGCCTTTAAGGCACAGGCAGGGGAATTCTCCACGAATCCCAGCAAGTTTATTTCGGTTTTTGAGGGATGTTTTGCCAGTCACAAGCCTGACTGGGATGACTGTAATATCCTTATGAGGACCCTGTTGTCTGAAGTGGAGAGGAATCAGGTTATAGCTAAGGCAAGAGAAGAAGCACAACTAAGGCATGAGCGGGATCCAGCTAATGTTGCCACTCCTGCCAATATGGTCCCCCTAGCAGATCCTAGGTGGAATCCTAATGAGCCTAATGGTCAGACCCGCCTCACTGTGTACAAGGAGCTGCTCTTGCTAGGACTCCGACGCTCAGCTGTTCGCCATAACAATTGGGCCAAGCCTTATGAGCTCATACAGGAGCCTAAGGAAAGTCCGGTCGCTTTTCTGCAGCGCATCCGGGATACCATTCGGCAAAACACTAACGCAGACCCTGATAATGCAGCAACTGAGGCAATTATAAAAGGTATCTTTACCAGCCGTGCTGCCCCTGACATTAAAAGGAAATTGCAGAAAAAGGAGGATTTGATGGGCATGTCTGTGGCACAGATTTTGGAAACTGCAAACAAGGTTTACAGCCTTAGAGAGGGAGAAAAGGAAAAAAGGCAAGTGAAGATGATGGTTGCAGCAGTACAGGCCAGTGACAAAAGGAAGTTTCAGGAAGGAGGTGGAAGGGGCCGGGGGATGAGAGGTCGTGGACGTGGGCGCCCTGGCTCACAGGAAAGGCGTTTGGGTCGCAATCAGTGTGCCATATGCCGGAAGGAGGGACACTGGAAAAATGAGTGCCCCGAGAGGGAAGATACCCCTATGATGGCAGCAGAGAATCAAGACTAGGGGTGTCAGGGGAGACGGACTATCCTGCCCCCGGAACCCCGAGTAAAAATGCGGGTGGGAAATTCTGAAATAGACTTTTTAGTAGACTCTGGAGCAGCTCGAACCGCTGTAAATCAACCCCTCCAGCTGCCTGTGGCAGATTCCCTCACTGTGGTCGGCGCTACAGGAAAAGGAATCAAATGTCCAGTGTATGCCCCAGCAGAATGTGCTTTGGGAGACAGAACTCTCTCCCACAAGCTGGTTTACCTCCCCGACTGCCCAACGCCTCTACTGGGACGGGATCTGCTTTGTCGCTTAGGTGCCACCCTGCACTTCACCCAAGATGAAATCACCCTCACCTTGCCCCCAGAGAATGCCTGGATAATGACTCTTGCAGTTGAGCCCTCAGCCATGCAAGCCCCAGAGTGGAGCCAGTGGGAGGACCAGGTTTTTCCTCTAGTATGGGCATCGGGGGTCCCAGGAAAGGCAGCACATCACACCCCCATTAAAGTTCAGCTCCTGCCAGGAAAAAGTCCGGTGCGGATCAAGCAGTATCCGATAAAGAGGGAGGCCAGAGAAGGGCTGCAGGAAACTATAAATCAGTTTCTGAAGTACAGGGTACTGCGAGAATGCCAGTCAGCCTGGAACACCCCCATCCTGCCTGTTCGAAAGCCCAATGGCACCTATCGGCTGGTCCAGGACCTGAGGGCAGTTAATGAACGGGTTAAGACTCTGCACCCCCTTGTTCCAAACCCATATACACTGTTGGCATCTATAGGAGGGCAGTACACCCACTTTTCAGTCCTAGACCTGAAAGATGCTTTCTTCACAATTCCGGTCGACACACAATCTCAGGAGATTTTCTCCTTCGAGTGGGAAGACGACCGAAGGGTTAAAAGGCAGCTTTGCTGAACTGTGTTAGCCCAGGGATTTAAGAACTCCCCCACGCTGTTCGGCCAGGCTCTGGCCAAAGACCTGGAGGAGTGGAATACTCCGGACGGGATTCTCCTCCTGCAGTATGTGGACGACCTGTTAATTGGGGCGGTGGGATTAACCCCTTGCCTCCACGCCACTGTGAGCCTCCTGAACTTCGTTGGACTCAGAGGATACCGGGTAGCTCAGAGCAAGGCTCAAATTGCCCTCTCAGAAGTACAGTACTTAGGATTTCACATAAGACAGGGGGAGAGACAGCTTTCAAATGAGAGGAAGGAAGCAATCTGTCAAATTCCTGTCCCAAGCAATCGTAAACAGCTCAGGGCTTTTCTGGGCATGGCAGGCTTTTGCAGAATATGGATCCCAGAGTTCGGACTGTGGGCTAAGCCCTTGTATGAATGTGTTAAGGGAATGGATCACGACCCCTTTCACTGGTCCTCAGAAGCTGACAAGGCATTTAAAGTATTAAAGAGAAAGCTAATGGAAGCCCCGGCACTCGGCCTGCCTGACCTTTCTAAGCCGTTTCAACTGTATGTGCATGAAAGAAAAGGAGTAGCCCTGGGAGTGCTTACTCAATTATTAGGCACTTGGAAACGTCCTGTGGCATATTTCTCTAAACAACTGGATCAAGTTGCCAAGGGGTGGCCAGCTTGCCTGCGAGCTGTCGCGGCAACTGCCCTAGTGCTTGGTGAAGCAGAGAAACTGACTTTGGGGGGGACTGTGCAGGTGTATACCCCTCATATGGTTCAAGCCCTGCTGGACACTAAGGGTGGTCTCTGGCTCACGCAGGCTCGGGTAGCTCGGTACCAGGCTAAACTCCTAGAAAATCCTGAAGTTACCCTGCAGACCTGCCCCTCCCTCAACCCAGCCACTATGTTACCAGAAACAGAGGAGCAGGAACATGACTGTTTAGAAATCATAGATGCCCAGTACTCCAGCCGTCCAGATTTAAAAGATCAACCGCTCTCAAATGCAGACTGTGAGTGGTATACTGATGGGAGCAGTGCTGTCATAGATGGGCAAAGGAGAGCTGGCTATGCTGTTGTGACCCTCTACGATACAGTGGAAGCAGAGAGTTTACCTCCTGGAACATCTGCCCAACTTGCTGAACTTGTAGCATTAACCCGTGCACTTGAACTGGCAAAAGACAAACGGGTTAATATTTTTACTGACTTGAAATATGCTTTTGGGGTATTGCATGCTCACGCTGGTCTGTGGAAACAAAGGGGAATGCTTACAGCTCAGGGGTCCCCGGTCAAGCATGGGACACAGATTCTCCGGCTTCTGGAAGCGGTGCAGCTCCCCTCAGAGGTAGCAGTGGTGCACTGCAAAGCTCATCAACGAGAAGACCAGGATGTAGCCAAGGGCAACGCCAGGGCCGACAGGGAAGCCAAGCGGGCTGCCACCCTGGAACCATTGGAAGCTGAGGAGGCCCATGTGCATGCCCTCATCCCATCAGTGGGTGAGCTCCCAGCCCCTCAGTACTCTCGTGAAGAAAGGAATCTGGCCGACTCCCTTGGGCTCCAGGAAAAGGAGGGATGGCTCCACTCCACAGAAGGAAAAATCCTCCTACCTAAAAGCCTAATACGGCCAGTACTACAGAAACTACATCAGACCACTCACGCTGGAAGGGAGGCTCTCACCCAGCTTATGAATAAGTATTTTCTAACCTCTGGATTAAGACCCCTGGCTTCCCAGGTACAGGCTGAGTGTTTAGTCTGTCAAAAGAACAACCCTCGACCAGGAGTGTCAGTGCCACCAGCCACTCTGGAACCTACCCCAGGGCCAGGATTGGTGTGGCAAGTAGACTTCACTGAGTTCCCCCGAACCCAAGGGTTCAGGTACCTCCTTGTCATGGTGGATCGATTCAGCGGATGGCCTGAAGCCTTCCCATGCCGAAACAACACTGCCAGAACAGTGGCTCTCAAGTTTGTCAAGGAGATCATTCCTCGCTTTGGACTCCCCCAGTGGATGGAATCTGACAATGGAACACACTTCACATCGCAAGTCATTCAGGGGATTTCGGATGTTCTACAAATCACCTGGAAGCTCCACACTCCATGGCGACCACAGGCCAGTGGAGTAGTGGAACGTACTAATCAGACACTCAAGCGGCATCTCTCAAAGGTCTGCCAAGAGGCTTCTCTTCGGTGGCCTGATGCCTTACCCCTTGTTTTGCTCCGAGTTCGTGCTCTCCCAAAGGGCAGGTTAGGGCTTAGTCCCTTCGAGATTATGTTTGGGAGGGCATGGCCTATGAATGGTACACCGGTTCTGTTAGGGGAGTGGGAGGTAGGCTGCGGTTTCTTATCTCAGTACATGTGCTCTCTGTCTGCTGTTCTCTGTTCTCTCCACAGGTATACCAAAGATTTGCAGCCTCTCCCGCTGGATGCCCCTGTCCACTCCCTGCAGCCTGGTGACTCCGTTCTCGTTCGTACCTGGAAGGACAAGCCTCTCCAAGAGAAGTGGAAGGGACCTCACACCGTCCTGCTGATCACCCACACAGCAGCAAAGGTCGAGGGACACAAGAACTGGATCCACTACTACCGTCTGAAAGCAGTGCCAGCTCCTGAACGGTGGACCGTCCAACCTGCGGAGAAGACTGCCAACGACGATCTGGGACTTAAGCTGTTATTCAGGCGACAGTAAGGCCTGCTGGGAATGCCCTGTGACCCCTTTGGACAGTTACAGCGCACTCCCCGTGAACACTCTGAGCGTTGGCTGTGTTTATTTTCACAGGGCCAGCCTAACCTGTGGGCCTGGTCCCTTTTGTTTTTAATCTGCTTGTTATTAGTAGTAGTAATTTTGTGGGTATTTGGGGAATTGTAATTGTTAGGCCTTAGGATCACTGGCCCAGTATGGATCCAGGCCTAGGGTTTGCCACAATGTTACTCTTTGCTATGGGAACACTCCTCTCGTTGACTCCCGTTTCTCCCCAGGCACATGCGGGATGGAGGGGAACCCCTAACAAATTAGAGTCAAATACGTATGAGAACCTGAAGATTTGCTTTGCCCAAGAGTTTAATCTCTCTAACTGCTGGATATGCTCCCAAATCCTGCACCATGCAGCTGGGTTGCCCTGGAGGGTGGTTCCCCAAAATTGGTCAGATCTCTGTTGGGGATGGTTCAGTAGGGGAAAGAACACCTCGGGTACCCTCTTGTCACAAAACTGTACTATTGAATCCCAGTATGCATTGAGGGACGACCCCTGGGAACCGCAGGCCAACTCGACACGTATTCCTACCCCTATTAGGCTACGGTCAGTGGACCCCGGGTTAGTATGCTATCGACAGTTCCAGTCCGACAATCACACTTGGTCTACTGGAAATAGCACCTGTCAGTATTATGTCTCCCCTGATGATAATGATTCTCTCCCAGTCTATGTTAATGGCAAATCCAACTCCATCGCCCGGTTTGGAACTCTCAGTGGTGCCAAAGCAAGACAATGGAGAAGTGGGAATAATGGGTTGGTAGGAAATGGCCACTCCTTTTACGTTTGTGGTACCTCTGCCTATAAGTGGCTCCCGAATCGGTGGTATGGAAGCTGTTATGTAGGATATCTTGCCCCTCCCCTTCGAGTGCTCCCTAAGCTGCCCCCTGGTCGCCCCAGGCAGCGTAGGTCCTTGTATGCCACCCCAGAGCCCATTAGGGAGGGAGACAGACTTGGCATGATCCTCCTCCCATCCTATGGGGTGGGCCGGCTGTCTCAAATTTACCGTAAGCTCTCTACGTTTCTCACCAAGTTTGCTAATGAGACCCTGGCCATAGAAAAAAGTCTTAACTCAGAGCTTTATCAGCTCCGGTTGCTGGCCTTGCAGAACAGACAGGCCCTAGATTATGTTTTAGCCTCTCAGGGCGGGGTATGTGCCCTTATTGGGAACAAATGTTGTACTTATGTCCCAGAAAACTCACAGGACATTAACAAACACATCCTGTCAGCCGAACAGGCTTTCGAGGAGTGGAAGCCCCAGGAAAGGGAACCCACAATTTTTGATTCCCTTTGGAGTTGGTTGCCCAACCTAGGAGGACTGGGAAGTGGCCTTGTGCGTCTCCTCCTCACAGGTGTGATACTATGCCTGGTCACCCTCCTCCTGCTTGCTTGTTTTAAACTGCTCCTCCGTAAACTTTGTACCCCCCGTGCCCCGAAGGTCCCTATGTACCCTCTCATTGACAGCCCCAGCTCCATAGAACTCAATTATGTTTTGTCCACAGTATATGAGAACACTCAGCCAAAGGTTTGTTGAGTATTCTCAAAGGAGGGAATTGTTGGTGGCACCAGGCATGACCCAGTGTTGACAGAGGGGTGGAAAATGACAGTGCCAATGAAGGCTCCCTGTATTAGGCCTCTGCTTGTCCGAACCGCGTCCATGTTTAGACTTTAATTAACTCCACAGGCTAGATGGAAAGAATGGAATGTGTGGCAACTAGTTATCAGTACCAGGAGGCAATTATACAGCCTGCTTGCACCTGGCTAAAGGGAGTGAAACAGAATGACCGGTCAAGAAAAGTTACTAACGAGATAATATTTTTTTTGCCAAGTATGATCTAACCTGTTTAGAGTAATTGCTGCTTCATAATGTATTTGCTGTATGGGAACTGAAAAGGAGGGAGAAGGGGGGGGGAGCGGGGAGCTGGGCATTGGGGGTAATAGACATGCTTAGCTAAGATCATGTATAAAGACAGAGAGCTGTTTGTCTGGGGTGTGCTTGATCTGAGGTGTGTTCCTCCAAGCATCCTGCGCTTTGAGATCTCAAATAAACTTTTTTTGCTTCTCCACCCTGGTGTGTCTAATTGGAGCGAGGCACTCCGGGCAACGAATCACTGTTTGCTGCCTCAGGCCTTTTGGGCCGGCAACACTAGGATACATCAGGCGAGGTATTTCCAGCAGACACATGAAAGGGTCAGTACTGTTATACAAGGCACTGATGAGACCTCATCTGAAATACACCTCTACCGTCTGGCCTTAAAGTCTGTGAGTCTATAAACTGTGCCTTGCGTTGCACAGACACTGATGGAGATCAGGGCCCCATTGTGCTGCGCATGGCAGAGACCCTGACTGAGATCAGCACCCCCATTGTGATGGGCACTGCACAGACAGAGAGAGACAGTCCTTGTCCCAAAGAGATCACAATCCAAATAGATAATAGGTAGGAGGAAAACAGAGAGAGGCTGTGACTTCCCCGAGGCCACCAAGCAGGTCACTGACAGAGCCAGGAACAGACCCCAGTAATGCCAGAGCCCTGTCACGCGCAGCTTGGAAAGGTCCCCAGACCTCACTGTATTAGGCTGCAGGAAGAGGTGGTTTGTCAATGGATGCACAGGCTGTCTTGGCAGGGCAGCTCAGCTGCAGTCCCGGCACACAGCTGGGGTGTGTGTCCTGGGTCAGGAGAATTTAGTGTCCAGTCCTGTGGGGCTGTGCTCCTGGCTCATGCCTCCAGCACTCCCACCCCATCTGGGCGTATCCCTGTCTCAGGGCTCCCCCAGCCTCTGCCCATTAACCCTCTGCCCAGTTCAGGAATCACTGAGGGGAACGATTTCCCACCTAAACAAGGACAAATCACTGGAGGTAAAAATGGGGGGAAACACCCCAAACCTGAGATTTGAACTGGACATTGGCGAAGTGGAGAGAAAATGGGGCACAATCGGGGGAGAACAGGGAACTTCTCAGGTATTTGAGGGAAGGGGGGGTCACCCCGGGTGTTGCTCCTTGCTCTCTAGAGAGAAAGGGGGCAGGACGGGAGAGGATGGGGGGGGTCCCCACGGGAGGGGGTAGCGGTAAATCCAAGCTCCTCGAGGGTCACCGGCTCTTCTTCTCCCCCGGCCATGTCCCGGCTGCACAGACATTTTCCACCCGCCCCCCATCCCGGCAGCCCCTGCCCGGTCCCACGCAGGGACCCCCATGGGGCCGGTCCCCCTCCCCCCGGGACCTCCCGAGGGGCCCCAGGGCAAAGCATGGCCAGATCCGGGGGTCGCTAGGCTCCTGCGGGGACAGCAGCTCCGAGCCCCCCGCGGGCGCTGCCTCCCCCCCACCCCCCACCCCAGGGAGCAGATCCCGGCGCTGCGATGCCGGGTCCCTCCCCACAGACACTGGGGCAGAGTCGCCGCCCGGCCCCGGGGCTCGCTCCAGTACCTGGAGGCTGCAGCTCCGCAGCGGGAGCAGGGCCCGGGCCGGGCACGGTGGGGTTAATGGGTCTCCCCGGCACAGATCCTCCTGCTCCGCCCGGGCTCCCAGGTCACAATGGAGCAGCTGATCACACTCCGCCCCCTCCCCCGATCTGCGCATGCCCAGAGCCGGGAAACGCAACCCGAACTACATCTCCCAGCCTGCCCCGGGGCCACTTCCGCCCTCTCCAGTCCAGGTAAGGGAGGGTTTCAGCAGGGAAAATTGCGCATGCTCCGTGCGAGCCCCGGTGGGGGCGGGAAAACAAAGCTGCTGCTGCCTCCATGTCAGCAGGTGTGACGACACGTTGAGCAATCCTCCCGTTTTGCAACTAGGTGCAGTTTCTGCTGCACAACGTAACCATCTGAGCTCCTGCTCAGGACTTGCTGCTGTCTGGTCCATGGGGTTGCGAATCAGGAGGGATGGGGTTTGTGGTCAAAAACACTCACATTCTGCTTTCTCCTGGCTAATGTGCCAAATTGACCTGTTGCAGGGGTCTGGGGGGTTCTGCATTTTAATTTAATTTTAAATGAAACTTCTTAAGCATTTTAAAAACCTTATTTACTTTACATACAACAATAGTTTAGTTATATATTATAGACTTATAACCTTCTAAAAATATTAAAATGTATTACTGGCATGCGAAACCTTAAATCAGAGAGACTAAATGAAAACTCGGCACAGCACTTCTGAAAGTTGCCGAACCCTGATCTTTTGGATGATTGAGGCGCGCTCTTTCACTTTGTTGTGTGTGAATATGTGAAAAGGGAGGTAAGGTTTGGGGGTACAGAGCACATCCAAGGCCCCAAGGTGATAACCAGAGTGGCCCCATTCATTTTTTCCACTGGCTTCCTCCTTGTGTATTTCCAATGACTTGGCTGTCTATGCACCTGTCACTGGTCCGGGGATGGTTGTGCACCTGTCACTGATCCAGAGATGGTTGCAAATCGGGAGAGATGGGGTTTGTGGTCGAAAACACTCACGATCCGCTTCCTCCTGGTTAATGTGCCAAATTGACCTATTGGATAATTGAGGCGCGCGCTTTAACTTGTTTGTGTGTGAATACGTGAAAAGGGAGGTAAGGTTTGGGGGTACAGAGCACACCCCTGACCCCAAGGTGATACCAGAGTGGCCCCATTCATTTGTTCCACTGGCTTCCTCCTTTCTTATTTCCAATGACTTGGCTGCCTATGCACCTGTCACTGGTCCAGGGATGGTTGTTCACCTGTCACTGGTCCAGGGATGGTTGCAAATCGGGAGGGATGGAGTTTGTGGTTGAAAACACTCACGATCTGCTTCCTCCTGGCTAATGTGCCAAATTGACCTATTGGATGATTGAGGCGTGCTCTTTCACTTGTTTGTGTGTGAATACATGAAAAGGGAGGTAAGATTTGGGGGTACAGAGCACACCCCTGACCCCAAGGTGATAACCAGAGTGGCCCCATTCATTTTTTCCACTGGCTTCCTCCTTTCTTATTTCCAATGACTTGGCTGCCTATGCACCTGTCACTGGTCCGGGTATGGTTGTGCACCTGTCACTGGTCCAGGGATGGTTGCAAATCAGGAGGGATGGGGTTTGTGGTCGAAAACACTCACAATCTGCTTCCTCCTAGCTAATGTGCCAAATTGACCTATTGGATGATTGAGGCGCGCGCTTTCACTTGTTTGTGTGTGAATATGTGAAAAGGGAGGTAAGGTTTGGGGGTACAGAGCACACCCCTGAACCCAAGGTGATACCAGAGTGGCCCCTTTCATTTTTTCCACTGGCTTTCTCCTTGCTTATTTCCAGTGACTTGGCTGCCTATGCACCTGTCACTGGTCCAGGGATGGTTATGCATGTGTCACTGGTCCAGGGATGGTTGTGCACCTGTCACTGGTCCAGGGATGGTTGCAAATCAGGAGGGATGGGGTTTGTGGTCGAAAACACTACGATCTGCTTCCTCCTGGCTAATGTGCCAAATTGATCTACTGAATGATTGAGGCGCGCACTTTCACTTTTTTGTGTGTGAATACGTGTTTGGGTACAGAAGGGTTTCATTGCATCTTCTCTCTTGGCCCCAGCTACTGTTCTCCCTTCTTGTTGCATTGATAGTGGGTGGGTGTGTCTCGCCTTTTTTTTTTATTCATATAAGCTAGGGACAGTCTTGTCCTCTTCTCCTGTCCTGATGTTAGATGCAGGCAGTGCAAAATGCACTACAGTCATATAGTATCTCAAATGCACAGCTTCCTTTCAATGATCTGAGGTTTGAAGAACAATGTGGAACTAGCTATTCTTCTTTGAGTGATTGCTCCTGTGTATTCCACAGTAGGTGTGTGTGCTCGCCACGTGCACCGGTGCCAGAAGTTTTTCCATTAGCAGTACCCATAGCGGGGGAGCACCGCTGCGACCCCTGGAGTGGCGCCACTATAGCGCACTATAAGGGGAGCTGAGCACTCCCCCCACCCTCACTTCCTTCTTGCCGCCAGTGAAAGTGGTCGGAACTTTGTGCTCCAGCCTTGCTGTAGGCCTTCTAGTAGCCTTAGTAGTACTCATCTTCTCCTTAGTTGGATAACTTCTTTAGTTTGTTGTCTGGTGCGGAGCATGCCCCATGTCCCAGGCTTCAAGTCATGCGACTCCTGTCGCAGTTTATGCCAAGAAGCGACCCGCACACTCAGTGTCTTCGCTCCTTGCATGAGACTCATGTAACTGATCGCTGTAAGATCTGTCAGTCGTTCAAGCCTCGAATGAAATGTGAGAGAGATATCCAGCTCCAGGCCCTGCTGATGGAATCTGCGTTGGCCCCGGCACCGGCATGCCAATTGGACTCGGCACCGGGTGCCTCATCCTCGGTGCAGAGCAAGGCGCCCTCCACCAGTCGGCACTGCTCACCTGCTAAGACGCAAGGGAAGACTCAGCGGCACCGACAAAAGGACAGGGGTGAGGCCGGACCCAAGTTGGGCAGCCCACGATCCCCCCCAAGACCCAGACCTCCAACTCGTACCGAGCAGAGTAGTCTGTTCCCGTCTGCACGTGCCTCTACCGTGGTGAGAATGCTGTTGATGCTGGAGGCTGCACAGGTCGCGTGTGACACCCTTTCCCTCCCAGTGCCGGGTGCGCCACCAGAGATGGATCCCCGGTCCTGAGGGAAGCCACTGTTGGAAGCACACCAGCCCTCCCCGACAAGAGACAGCCCACGCTCCGAGGACCGTACACCCTTGTAAGAGGAATTGCTCGTGAGAGGGGTCCCTGAAGAGGGACGAGGAGGGGGGGTGGGAAGGTGGGGGCGAAACAAACTGAAGGTGGTATCCCAATTCCACCGTGCGCAGGACCCAACAATCCGATGTTAGCTGGGACCACACAGGGAGGAAATGAGAGAGGCGGTTGTAGAAGGGTGGGGAAGGATCCAGGGAAACAACTGGTGCACCGTCCTCGGATGTCCCTTCAAAAGTTCTGTTTGGGCCCCACCGGTGGTTTAGGGGGGCCCTGATTTTGACCCCCTTGGGGCCCACACTGCCTTCTGCGATTCCCCCAGCCACGTCTTCTGCCGAAGTCCTGTCGTGGCCTAGGTGGGGGGTAAGTGCGGTGAGGCTGAGGGCGGAAGGACCTGTGCTGGGTCACCGGGGTGTGCATCCCCAGCGAACGCATGATTATTCTGCTGTCCTTTAGGCTTTGCAGCCTAGAATCATAGAACTTAAGATCAGAAGGGACCATTATGATCATCTAGTCTGACCTCCCGCAAAATGCAGGCCACAAAAGCTGACCCACCCACTCCTGAAATAATTCTCTCCCTTGACTCAGCTGTTGAAGTCCCCTAGGGTCAGTCTTTTCCGAAAATAGCCCCTGGCCTTCAAAGGGCAAATCTTGTATAGTTTGCTGTAATTCAGGTGGAAGGCCTGACACCTGAAGCCAGGAAATTCATCTCATCGCCACTCCTGAAGCCAGAGTCCTGGCTGCAGAGACAGCTACGTCCAATGAAGCTTGGAGGGAGGTTCTCGCTACCTTCTTTCCCTCTTCCAATAGGGCTGTAAACTCATGGCAGGAGTCCTGGGGAACCAGTTCCGTGAATTTCCCCATAGACGCCCAGGTATTGTAATTGTAGCGACTGAGTAGAGCTTGCTGGTTTGCCACCCTAAGTTGGAGGCCCCCAGCAGAATATATTTTGCGGCCCAACAAGTCCATGTGCCTAGCCTCTTTGGACTTGGGAGCAGGAACTTACTGGCCATGGCGTTCCCTCTCGTTGACCGATTGCACTACTAGGGAGCAAGGAGGAGGGTGCACATACAAATATTTGTACCCTTTAGAGGGCACCATGTACTTCCGTTCTACTCCCCTGGCTGAAGGGGGGATAGAGGCTGGGGATTGCCAGATGGTATCAGCATTCGCCTGTATAGGTGAATAAAAGGCAGGGCCACTCTTGTAGGGGTGTCTGCCGATAAGATGTCCACCACTGGATGCTCTATTTCAGGGATCTCCTCCACCTGTAGATTCATATTCTGAGCCACCCGTCTCAGAAGGTCTTGATGAGCCCTCAGATCAATTGGAGGAGGGCCGGAGGAGGATGTCCCCACCACCGCCTCATCTGGTGAGGAGGAAGAGGAGAGGCTAGGGACAAGAGGGTCCTGTGGGGGCTCCAGTTCTTGAGGGGCAGCGTCAAGCTCAGGTGGGGCCTGGGTGTCTGCCGGTGGAACCAAAGCCTCATCCGTACCCATGGGTGGGGAGTGGCTTATGGTTGCCTCTGGCACCCGGTGTTCCGATGGGGCAGACCGTGGTGCATCTGGGGGAGCACCTTGGGCTTGGTGGTATGCCAAAGGTGTCCAGAAAGACCACAGATCGGGGCCTTCCTCGTGGCCTTGGCTCTCCGGGAACACATGGCTGGGCATGTCCGAGTCACGGTCCTGTGCATAGGAAGCGCTACCAGCATGAGATGACACCGAGGTGTGTCTCGACGGCCAAGGGAGTGCTGAGACACTTTGAGAAGGAGCCACGTCTCGGGTTGGTCTTTCTCAGGTCGGCACCGGGGAGCGGTACCGGGAGCTATTATGGTACCGCGCGAACGAGACCGGGACCTACGACCATATCGGTGTCGGGAGGTCGACCAGGATCTCGATCCCCTTCTCCTAGAATGGCTGCGAGATGAGCGGTGCCGTGAACGGTGCAGGGATCCTGATCGGTACCGGGTGTACCGGGCAGGTGAATGGGAGGCTGACTGCCGCGAGTGCGACCTGTATCACGATGGAGAGTGATGCCGGGACTGCGAGCGGCGTCGGGACCGGGATTGGCGACGGGACCAAGAACGCCGGCAGGACCGAGATCTTGATTGGCGCGTCTCAGCGGTTCCCATGGAGGGCGGCCTCAGCAGGGCAGGCTTGCCAATGGAATGAATGACCCACACCGGCGGTGTCGGGGGCTGAGGCAGCACGGTCTCCGTCATCGTGATCAATTCCCTCGTTGTGGAGAAGGTCTACGGGGTCGATGGAATAGCGAGCTCGACCACAGCATGAGCTGGGACTCGACGGCCCTTGCGGGACTGGAATTGATGGTGCCTTGGCGGGTCTCGGTGCCGGGCGATCCATCTTAGGTAGGTGGTCCATCTGCGGTGCGAACGGTGCCGAAGAAGCAGTTGCTTCCTGGGCCGTGGGGACAGGGAGTGGTGCCGAGCCTACATCGGTGCCGGCGAGGGTCGGTGCCGGGGCACCTTCGCGGTACCGGAGCGGTCCGGAGCTGAAGGAGCGCTTCTTACGGATGTGGATTGTTCAGCGCTCGGTGCCGAGGGTGCTGGACTAAGAGCTGCCTCCATCAGGAGCTGCTTGAGATGAAAGTCCCGCTCCTTCTTCGTCCTCGGCTTGAATGCCTTACAAATGTGGCACTTGTCGGGAAGGTGCGTTTTCCCCGAGGCACTTAAGGCAGGAGTCGTGGGGATCCCCCATTGGCATCGGCTTTTGGCACATCGAGCACGGTTTGAGTCCCGGTGACCTGGGCATGGGCCCCAGTACCGGGGTGGAGGGAAAGGGCTAATCCCCCTGCAACTATATACACTAACTATATATACAAACGACTAAAACTAACTACAACTGTAAAAACTCGAACTACACACACAACTATCAATAAAGAATTACGAGTAAGCCAGGGAAATGGATATCAGCTAAGCCACGCTCCACTGTTCCAACGATCGTCACGGGCGGTAAGAAGGAACTGAGGTGCCGTTGGGTCGGCAGGGGTATATATCCGGCGCCATAGCGGCGCCACTCCAGGGGGCGACCCAGCCGACCCACCGAGTGTTGCTAGGGTAAAAATCTTCCAACAATCGTGCACGCAGCGTGCGCACACCTAATTGGAATCGATATGAGCAAGCACTCGAAGAAGAACATGCCGCCCTCCTAAACCAAGAGGTGGCACACCTTCTTAACCTGGGTGCGGTGGAGAGGGTACCAGCGGAATTTCAGGGCAAGGGATTTTAGTCCCGATACTTCCTGATCCCAAAGGTAAAAGGCGGGCTCTGGCCCATCCTCGACCTGCGGAACCTCAACAGGTTTATGGTCCGCTACAAGTTCCGCATGGTATCCCTGACCTCCATCATTCCCTCCTTAGACCTGGGGGATTGGTTTGCGTCCCTGGACCTCCAGGATGCATATTTCCACATCCATATTTTTAAGGGTCACAGGTGCTTCCTCCGCTTCCTGGTAGGGTGGGACCATTACCAGTTTGCAGTCCTCCCCTTCGGCCTTTCCACAGCCCCCAGGATTTTTACCAAATGCATGGCAGTGGTGGCAGCCCACCTCCGGAGGAACGGGCTGCAAATTTTCCCTTATCTGGTCTATTGGCTCCTCAAGGGCAGCTCTCAGTCCCAGGTGCAGGCCCAGATGCAATTCCTGCTTTCCGCGTGTGTGGGTCTGGGCCTTGTGGTGAACGAGGCCAAGTCCACGTTGCTACCAGCCCAGTGCATACACTTCATAGAGACTCTGCTAGACTCTGTAGAGGCCACAGCCTCTCTTCTCCGGGACAGATTCAAGACACTCAAAAGTCTTGCATCCAACGAAGTGGGTATTCACCCACGAAAGCTCATGCTGCAAAACGTCTGTTAGTCTATAAGGTGCCACAGGATTCTTTGCTACTTTTACAGATCCAGACTAACACAGCTACCCCTCTGATACTCAAAAGTCTCGTAGCCTCAGTCACGATCTTCCCCGTGACGACGGCAAGGGTGTGCCTTCAACTCCTGGGTCACATGGCAGCATGCACGTCCGTGGTGCAACATGCCAGACTCAGAATGAGGCCCCTCCAACTCTGGTTGGCCTCCCAGTATTCCCAGTCCAGGGACAGCCTGGACAAGGTAGTCACGATGCCACCCAACGTGGTGGCCACGCTGCAATGGTGGTCCCTCCCGAGCAATATGCTAAATGGGATCCCCTTCCAGGACACCCCTCCTTCACAAGACACGGTGTTAGATGCCTCGGACCTGGGCTGGGGAGCCCATATAGGGGACATTCAAACCCAAGGCAGGTTGTAGACCTTGGAATTGTCTCTGCACATAAATGTCAGGGAGCTCAGAGCAGTAAGCCTGGTGTGCATAGTGTTCAGTTTGCACCTTCGTGGGAAGGCGGTCAGAGTCCTCACGGACAACACGTCTACAATGTATTACATCAACAGGCAGTGGGACATGTGCGCCTCGGCCCTGTGCCATGAAGCCCTGGACCTCTGGGAGTTTTGTATAGCCCACGATATTTCCCTACGGGCCTTCCACCTACCCAGCACACGCAATGTGCAAGCTGATCACCTCAGCAGGGTGTTTTCCCACCAGTACGAGTGGTCACTCCACTGGGAAGTCGCCCATCTGCTCTTCCAAGAGTGGGGAGCTCCCCAGGTCGACCTCTTCGCTACTGCCCAGAACAGGCGCTGCCCCCAGTTCTCTCCAGGGCAGGGGCAGAAAGGGAGGTGATCTCGGACGCATTCCCCCCTCCGGTGGTCAGGACAACTGTTCTATGCCTTTCCACCCTTCCCCCGGATAGGCAAGGCTCTACAGAAAGTAAGGGCAGACAGGTCGAGGGTTATCCTCATAGCCTCGGATTGGGCCCATCAACATTGATAAGGGACCCTTCTGCAGCTTTTAGTGCTCCCCCCCCCGCGAAGGCTGCCACTTCATCTGGCCCTCCTCTCCCAGGACAGGGGATGCCTTCTCCATCCCAACCTGGCCACGCTCCACCTGACAGCATGGCTTTTCCATGGTTAAACCAGGAGGAGGGAAGGTGTTCGGAGGATGTATGATGAATCCTGCTGGAGAGCAGAAAGCCATCCACAAGGCTGATGTTCCTTGCTAAATGGTCTAGGTTCTCCAGGCGGGCAGGGGAGCAGGGCACCTCCCCGTCATCCGCATCCCTACAGCTTATTCTCGATTACCTCCTCTCCCTTAGAACCCAAGGGCTAGCTCCTGCCTCTATCAGGGTTCATTTAGTGGCCATTTCAGCCTTCCACCCTCCGGTGCAAGGTCAATCAGTGTTCTCCCACCAGATGACCTCCTGTTTTTTAAAGGGCCTATATTGTGCATTCCCGTACGCCAGGGCCCCGGTCCCACAATGGGATCTGAACCTAGTGTTATCCCGCCTCCCGGGTCCTCCCTTTGAACCCTTGGCCACGTGTTGCTGGTCCCACCTATCCTGGAAAGTGGCATTCTTGGTGGTTATCACCTCAGCCCGTCAGGTCTCGGAGCTTAGGGCCTTGACCTCGGAACCCCCGTGTATGATTTTCCACAAAGATAAGGTCCAGCTTCGCCCACACCCCGCTTTTCTCCCGAAGGTGGTCTCTGCCTTCCATATGGATCGGGACATTTTCCTACCGGTACTCTGTCCTAAGCCCCATTCCTCCAACGAGGAATGCTGCCTACACACACTAGACGTACGTAGAGTGATGGCCTTCTACCTGTACCGAACCAGGCTGTTCAGGAAGTCCTTGCAACTATTCATTGCATCGGCCAAGTGGATTAGGGGGCAACCAGTTTCCATCCAGCGCATTTCCTGCTGGATCACCTTGTGCATACACACGTGTTACGACTTGGCAGGGTTACCCCACTGCCTATAGTGAAGGCGCATTCTACGAGAGCGCAAGCCTCGTCGGCCACCTATGTCACCCACATCCCTATCCAGGACATATGTAGGGCTGCCACGTGGTCATCTGTCCACACTTTTTCCTCGCACTATGCGATCGTCTCCCAAGCACAGGATGATGCCGGGTTTGGTAGGGTGGTACTCCGTCCTGATAACCCTTTAACTCCTACCCACCTCCATCAGATATAGCTTGGAGTCACCTACTGTGGAATACACAGGAGCAGTCACTCGAAGAAGAAAGGACAGTTACCTGTTCCATAACTGGCGTTCTTCGAGATGTGTTGCTCTTGTCTAGTCCACATCCCAGCCTCCTTCCCCTCTGTCGGAGTTGTCTGGCAAGAAGGAACTGAGGGTGGGGGGAGTGTGCAGCTCCCCTTATAGCGCTATAGAGGCGCCACTCCAGGGGTCGCAGCAGTGCTCCAAAAATTTCCGGCACCGGTGCACGTGGCGAGCACGCACACCTACTGTGGAATAGACCGGAGCAACACACCTCAAAGAACACCAGTTACGGAACAGGTAACTGTCCTTTTTAAAGGATGTCTAGATTTCATTCCTGTAGTAACAGAACTGGTGATAGGAAAGCAGGAAAAGAGATGGGGGGGGTGTACAACTTAAATTGGTTAAATAGTCTAACTTTCAGTACTCAGTATTTCAAAAATGTTAGACTGCCAACCTGTGTCGTAGAGATGTCTTCTGTTTTTAAAAAAAACCCATGAATAAAGCTACTTTAAGGGAAATTACTGCTTTGTCCAACCCTGAAGAGCTATGAGATCTTTGCTCACCAATTCTCATAAAACTTGTATTTGTTATGCCTTTTTGGTGACTTTAGTATTATGATCTATTATAAATAAAGTGCATTTCATTGATTGATTTTAAAATGAAATTAGTAACTGGAAAAAATGGCCAGTATTTTTTTTTAAACCTGTGACAATTATAAGCTACTGTATTCTGTCATTTACTTTCTAGAATCAAAAGTATATCTAAGTATAATCTAAAGTTCTCCTGCAAAACGCCGGCTGTGCAAATCCTTCTGTGGCTGGATCATTCTTGTGTTTTTATTTTAAGTACAAAATAAATATGTATAACAAATTTAAAAGTATGTAATTAGTAATTTGATATGTTGGGTGGTGCCTCCTTTTATGTGTTTGCTCCCCTGATGTTAGAACCTGGCTATGCCACTACTGTAGAGGGCTCATCACCCAGCAGCTGGGGGCCACCATGCGGACTCAGCAGGGCTGCTAGCCACAGGGCCAATGGGTGTGGGTTGGCTGGGTGGGATCTCAGGAGTCACGTCTCAGGGATCTGCCCCGCTCCCCAGCACTGCTCCAGCTCTGAGCTGTCTCCACTGCCTGAGACCTGTGGGGCCCCACCTGCCTCCCCGGTGGGAGAGCCACCTGGGAAGAGCCACCTGGGACTGGTGCAGAGGCTGGGCCAGTCTCAGCCAGTCACAGGGGACAGTGGGGCGGGGGGGAGCCTCAGCTGGATCCTGAGGGAGCCTGGCCCCGGTAGGCTGTGCTCCAGCCTGGCTGATTGCACCACTCCCAAGGGGCCGGAGTTATCCTGCCCCAGGACCAGCTCTGGTTGCCCTGCCAGCTCAGCCTGGCAGACACAGTCACCTCCCATCAGGGCCGGCTATTGTGGCTGGGGGTTAGGGTGTGGGAGAGTAGGTCTCTAGTGGGTCTGGGGGGGTGCTGAGCAGTGAGGGGTGGGGAGATCTGTGTGTGCTGGGGGGCTGTGCAGTGGGGGAGATCTGTGGGGGGGGCACTGGGAAGTGTGGGGGTCTACATGGGGCACTGTGCAGTTGTGGCAGTGGGGGGCACTGGGCAGTGAGGGGATCTATGGGGGGACTCTGGGTGGGGAGGTGCAGGGCACTGTGCAGTTGTGGGAGGGCTATGGGGGTCTTCAACTAGGGGGTGACTGGGCAGTGAGAGGATCTGGGGGGGTTCTGAGTGGGTGGGGGAGTGGTCTGGGAGGTCACTGGGCAGGGGGGTTGTGGGGGTCTCTGGGTGGTGTGTCACTGGGCATAGGGAGTCAGAGGGGTGCTGAGCAGGGGGTTTGTGGGGGTCTCTGGGTAGTGTGGCACTGGGCGTAGGGAGTCGGAGGAGTGCTGGGCAGGGGGGTTGTGGGGGTCTCTGGTGGTGTGGCACTGGGCGTAGGGAGTCAGAGGGGTGTTGGGCAGGGGGTAGCATGGTTCAGCATGGGCCCACCCCCAAGGGGAAGAAGCACAATGGCAGTGCAGGGCTGGGCTGGACAGCGTGGGTCTGGCAGCTCCCGGTTTGTAAACGGTGCCCTTGTACTGGGCTGGGTGGAGTGGGGCTGTCCCTGCCGTACCATGACTCATCTCCCATTGCCCCCGGCCAGCCCCTCGCTCTGAGGACTCTGCCCCCCTGCCCCATGTCCACATTTCCCCAATGGGGGCCCACAAATATGTTTAGCACCGGACCCACAAAAGGTTAATCTGGCCCTTTTTGGGGTGCAGGCTCAGGGATGGAGTTGGGGGGCGGGAGGGTTGCAAGCTATGGGGAGTTTGAGTGAGGGGTACAGGCTCTGACCTGGGGCAGGGGATTGGGGTACAGGAGCGGGTGCGGACATGCGGGTTCTGGGAGGGAGTTAGCAACTCAGCACGCTATATAAGAGAAAGGAGCTGCAGTGATTTCATATAGACATAGAAACTGATAGAAGACTCTTTTACATAGTCAAAATGTGAGAGGCAGAGTTTGAGGGAGGGAGGGGGCATCCGTACAATATTTCACCACATTCAGTCTCCTGGCTGGAGCAGTAACAGCCCCGCAGCACGTGTATAGATAGAGAGGAGCTGCGGTGTCTAAGGGCTAGTCTACACTTACCTGCCGGGTCGACACGGTGAGTTCGACTTCTCGGAGTTCGAACTATCGCGTCTAATCTGGATGCGATAGTTCGAACTCCCCACGCGCTCCGGTCGACTTCAGTACTCCACCACTGCAAACGGCGGTGGTGGAGTCGACCTTGGAGCTGCGGACTTCGATCCCGCGGTGTCTGGACGGGTAAGTAGTTCGAACTAGGGTACTTCGAGTTCAGCTACGCTATTCACGTAGCTGAACTTGCGTACCCTAGTTTGACCCCCGCCCTTAGTGTAGACCTGCCCTAAGCTTTGACAGTCTTGGAATTGGGCTGCTGGAGCCTTTAAGACCCAGCCCCAGGAACCCGCCCCCTGCTCCGGGGCTGACACGCGGCGTCCTGGGAGCAGAACGAAAACAGCCTCTGCACCCCCGACAACCCCGACACCCCCAGATCTGCGAGCACAGCAGGTGGCTCATCCCGAGGGGCCACTGTTCCTCCCCACCCCCTCCCTAAACGGGGGTTTGTCCCCACACAGGGTCTGGCAGAGCCTCCCACCCCCCGGCTTAACCCTGGCTCCCACCCCCGATTTTTCCCCTTCAGCCCCTCTCCTGCCGCTACCTACAGCAGCTTAACCCCACCTGGCCAGTAAATTTCTGCCCCCAGCTCAGACCCTGGCAGCCCCCCCGCTGCGATTTGCCCCCTTTGGTGCTTTTAAACCCCACCCCCCCCAAAGAGGAGGCGGCAAATCGTCAGTAGAAGGGAGGGCAGAGAGAGGGCAGCGGCGACAGCGAAGGTCACTGCGCATGCGCAGTTCGGGTGAGCTCAGTGCAGCCAAAGTAGCGAATCGGAGCGGGAGCTGTTTGCATCCTTACACCGGCACAAAGGGGCGGGGACCGGGCTGGGGGGCAGGAAGGGGCGGCTCCTCCCCGGGCCCAGCCCCGCTGGTGTAGCTGCTTCTAACAGCGTAAGGCACCGGAAAGGGTTACCAGCAGCTCAGCTCCTCCCTCCCGCCCCAGCCCCTGGGGGGCCCAGCTCAGCAGAGCCCAGGGCTGTCCCAGGGGGCAAGTCCCAGCCGCTGCAGCCAGCCCCGGCAGCCAGCCCCGGCGAGCGCTGCAGCCCGGGGGGTGTGGGGGTGCAGGAAGGGGCTGGAGCTGCTGGGGGCGAGAGGAAGGAAGCAGGAGTTGGAAGAACAAAGAACCGGGAGCATCAGCCCCGGGCAGCTCCGGAGAGACCAGACGCTGCTGCCTCCATCGGGAGCTGAGCAGCTGCTGCTTCCCCAGCGGGGTCTGTGCGGGGGGAGCCCGGCATTAACCCCTCCAGGCCTGGCCGGGGGTGGCTTCTCCGGCTGTAGTGGAGCCAGCTCAGGTAGGGGTTATTGGGGGGTTGCTGGTGGGTTCCTGCTGGAGGGGGAGGGGCAGTAAATACTGAAGAGGCGGCAACTTCTGGGGAGTTAGGTCTGGAGGGGGCAGGGAATACCCTGGGTGAGGAAAGGGAGGGGGACAGAGTGTGACAGACCTGCTGGGACTTGTTTAACGTGGGCCTAGATCCTCAGAACAAACGCTTGGGTGTTGGGGGAGAAAACTCCCTAATTTTGTGAAACGGGAAATAGACAAACCAACCCCTTGGGCAGGGCTGGGAAAACTGACCAAACTTCCAGTGCTGAACCCTCAGCCTGCTAGCGTGGAAAGGGGGCACCAATCAGGGAGGTTTAGGGAAGATGTCCCGGCCCCTCACATCCAGCTGCTGGCAGTGGAGAGGGTGTTGGGTTCTCTACCATGGGGTTGTATCAGCCTCTGGCTAGTAGGTGTGTGATGCATCTGCTGGCAGAGACAAGGGGTCTCTCTTTGTTCTCTCACCGAGATGCCTCCTGGCTGCTCTCAGCAGTGTGGGGATAGGACTCTGCTGACTGTTTCTCTCTCTGAGTTTCCATTTGACTGGCTCCTCTCCCCCATGAATAGTGCGGTTGTGAGTGGGGCAGCAGGTCCTGAGAGTTGGAATCCTGCTCTTCCAGGGGATGGTGACCTTCGAGGAGGTGACTGTGTATTTCACCAGGGAAGAGGGGGCTCTGCTGGACCCCTCTTAGTGAGCCCTTTACAGAGACGTCATGCAGGAGACCTGTGAAAATGTGACCTCGCTGGGTAAGGATTCCTGTCCCCTCGGTTCTTAGAAGGGGAAATGCAGAGTTAAGGTTCATGCCACCCCCACAATGTCACCTCTACTCTGCCCTGTTTCAGCATCACCCCAACATGCCAGTGACACATGTACTAGCCCTCTCCCCTCCCCTGTTACAGAGCGTGCTGGGAACAGAGCAGTACAGCAGAAAGTCTCACAATTTCTCTTTGCTAAGATAATATTTGGGTTCATCTCCGCCATAGCAAAGAGAAGCTTTTTCCCCCTGGCCTGCTCTCCAGTACTGAACCTCCTGCACACAGACCATCTGAGACTTGCACAGTGTTACCACCCCTTTTGCCCTCAACCTGAGTTTTCCTTTTGAGTCACTGCCTTCACTTACCCCTCACTAAGCCTCACAGATCACTCGAACATACGCCACCAGAGTACTGACAATCCCCATGGCAAGAACACACTCGTGAGCACCTTTGCTGACAAAGCCTACAACACTCAGCATGAGGCAGAATTGTCCCCCCAAGTTTCACATGCACCTCTCTGCATAGCACAGGTCTGCCCAGCTGCTCCAACCAATCCCTCCGTCAGCCAGTTACAGCTACAGCTGGCCCAGTGCACACAGCTGGAGGGCATGCGGATAGATGCTGGGATTCCCATCTGTGAACACAACACAGACAATGGGATGTAGTCTTTCCTCGTATCAATTATAGGTTCATAGCTTTGAAGGCCAGATGTGACTATTAGGTCATGTACTCTGACGTCCTTTATAACACAGACCATAGAATTTCATCCCGTTACTGCTGCATTGAGCTGAATACCTGAGTTCCTGTGGCAGTTTAACATTTGCACGGCCCACACAGAACCAATATCAGTGGTTCTTGCCAGCTGCAGGGTTAAGGGTTGAGGGCAAAGTTAAGGTTGCATTGGAGGGGTGGCGTTTAGATTAACTTTTTATTTCTTGGTTTGCAGAGGTTTAAGTTTAGTCACTGTCCATATGGTGCAAGGCAGGAGATAGCACTGGGCAATCTTAACTGCATTAATGTAGCTTATGAGCATTTAGTTTCCTGTTTTTAAAAAATGGATGTTTTTGCCACTATAGCTGTGTCTATAATTGAGCTTTTGCCAGCAGAGCTATGTTGGATGGTGTGCTTGTGTACGCATGCGTGTGTGCACTTTTTCACAGCCTTAAACAACAGCGCTGGCAATGCTTTTAAGAGCTACCTAAGACCTACCTACCTACCTAGTTCCTCGACAGACACCTGACATGCCACCTTTAGGTGAACTAATATGCGTGTACCTGGTCTGTGGGATCCCAGTAAAACATTACGCACCCTGTGCCCTCTGCCAGGTGGCATCAAGAGGTCCATGATGAGTCACATCGTCCTCCTTCTCCAGTCGCTGCATTAGAGTGTCCTTAGGATGATCCGGCTCACCCCGGTTCCAACCTTCTGTTTGGGTTCCACGGGACTCTGTCCTTGTTCCGCTTCTTTTCTTCCTCTGCACCTTATTTCTGGGTAAACTCATCCACACACACACACACATTCAACTACCATTTCTGTGCTCTTAACTCACAGTTCTACATCTCTGCTCCTGACCTGTCTCCTTCTGTCCCAACTGCAGTCTCAGCCTCCCTCTCTCTCTCTCTCTCTCTCTCTCATCTCCTCATTGATGTCCAGCTATCAGCTAAAGATCAACAGCTGAAGCAAAGCTCTTAATATTTCCCCCAAACCCTCCCCCACCTTCTTTCTCTACCGCCGCAAACAGTCACTCAGGCCCATAACTGGGCAATACCTTTGTCACGGAGCTCCCTCTGGGGCCTCCGATCCAGACTGTGCCTACACCTTGCATTTTCTTTTAGCATAACTTCCCTAACATCTGGCCTTTCCTATCCATCCGCGCAGCTAGAGCTCTTGGTCATCCCACCTCCAACATCCTTTTCTCTGACCTCACCTTATGCATCTCCATTCGGAAGGAAAAAGCTCCCTCCTGGTCCCCGAACATGACCTAGGAGGGAAGGTTGAAAGAACTGGGCATGTTTAGTTTTGAGAAAAGAGTGAGGGGGGACCTGAAAACAGTCTTCAAATATGTCAAGGGTTGTTATAAGAGGATGGTGATTAATTGTTCATCACGTCCACTGAAAGTAGGAGGAGAAGTAATTGGCTTGATCTGCTGCAAGGGAGGTTGAGGGTGGGTAATACAAAAACTTAACCGCTATAAGGATAGGGAAGTACTGGAATAGATTACAAAGAGAGGTTGTGGAATCCTTGTCCCAGGAGGGTTTTAAGAACAGGTCAGACAAACTTATGCCATACTTACACCTGATCCTGCCGCAGGGCTATGGGAATGGAGTATGGTCCCTTCCAACCCTATATTAGAAGATTTTACGATTCATTGCCTTAGCCCTTTGCTTTGATCACATCTCCTGGTGGAGAATTCAGACCATTTTTGCGGATCGACTGCGAGTACAAATTTTGTACCTAGAGCCCTGCAAATCTGCAGATATCCATGGACCATTTGATTGGATGTGGATATAAATTTTATATCCATTCAGGGCTCTACCTATCTTACTTCTGTCTATACCTACAACTTAAATCTATTTAGTACACAATGATTACATTTGAAATAATATACCGGATGACTATAACAATGATCAATGAATGATAAAATGAACTAATTGGCTCCATGAACCACAGAGACTCTTCCTTTTCCATCCCCTCCTCCAAGAGCCGCCGTCTCTTCCCTGCATGTTCTTTGGATCTTTGAATCTGTCCCCCATGAAGTCACACGGCCTGATTCTTATTCTTCACATTCTCCTTTGGCAGAAGAATTAGTCTGTGGCTCTTGAACTACACCATCTAATTTGCCAGCTTTCTCCACACACAGTTTTTTATACTCTCTCCCTTTACACCTGACTCACTAGGTTCCCTAATGCCACAGGATGTGCTTTCCTGACCTCTAATGCTGCTGGGATCCTGACTTCAGTGATATCCCTTCCCTTCCTGGTCCTTACTCCGCTGAACCCCACCAGCCCATGGTTACTGTTCCCAGCTTCCCCAGGACTCTCCCATTGTCTCTGGACCTCTCTGTCAGCAAGAAGCAGTGCCAGGGAGACTTGCCCTCTGTCTGGAGTCTTCAGTTTCTGGGACATGCAGTTCCATTCTTTGTGTTTTAGGAGCCTCTTTGATAATGAGTGTCTGGCTGTGTGTGTTCCCAGCAAAGATGGGAATAGTTAAATCCCTCATAAGCAGAGTGTTCTGCACCTCTGAGCACCTGGGGAACTGCCCCTGTGATTTTATTGGTTTTAAATGGACTGGGCTTAAACTAATAGAATATTTTTATGACAAATGGCCTATGAATTCCCCTGATCTCCCTTGTTTTCTTTCCCTTGAGCAGGGTTTCCAGTTTCCAAACCATCTGTGATCACCCAGCTGGAAGGAGAGGAAGAGCCATGGGTCCTGGAGCGCCCTGGTTCAGAGGAAAGCGAGATCCTGAGAAGTCCCTGCACAGGTGAGGAAACATCAAATCAACCCAGAAACTGTAAGTGCCTGAGAGAACCAGCTGGGATTCCCCACACAGACTTTGTGAGCCCAGGATAGTCCCCAGCAGATCTCACTCCTGGCTTCCTACAGATGGTGATTGACACCTCGGCAGGAGCTCCCTCCCTTCCTACTGAGGGTTTGGATGGGATGTGGACAGGGCTGGCCTTAGGGAAATGGCACCCTGGACAAACTTGCATTTTGGTGCCCCTGGCTCCCATGGGCATGGCAACCCCCCTTTCCCTCTGTCCCTCATTGGCTCCCCACCCTCCCCCCCAGCCCCTGCACTGTGCCCCCTTCACCCCAACCCCTTTCCCCTCCCTCCTGCACCCTGAACCCCTGCATGTTGCATACCCCCTTCACCCCAACCCCTGCCCCCCACACCTCAACCCCTGCCCCTTCATGAGCCCTAAATCCCTGCACTGTGCCCCCTTCGCTCCAAACACCTGTTTTCCCTCCTGCACCCCTTCACTCCTAACTTCTGCCCTCTCCTGCCCCTCCCCTTCTGCCCCTCCCAACACCTGGCCTCTCCTGGGCCCCTAAGCCCTTCACTCATACCCCCTGCACCTCCCTCCTGTACCGTGAACCCCTGCATGCTGTATACCCCCTTCACCCCAACCCCTCCACCGCAACACCTGCCCCTTCCTGATCCCCAACCCCTGCACTGTGCTCCCTTTGCCCCTAACCCTTGCATCCTCCTGCACCCAAGTGGGGAACCTGACCTGGATGCACAAAGCAGCTGGCGTTGCTGCTCACTCTCCCACTGGAGTGCTGCTCCTCCACCCCATGCAGCCCTAGGGGGCTGGGAGAGGGGAGCAAGGAGCAACGTCAGGGCTTCCTGCACCCAGGTCACTTTCCCTGCAGGCTGCATAAGGGGCGGGCAGGAGAGCAGCAGCTCCTGATGCCTCAGCACAGCCCAGGTGGGGAAGTGACATGGATGCAGGGAGCGTGTGTGTGTTGAGGGGAGGATATGAAGGAGTGTGTGTGTGTGCCTGAGTGAGTGAGTGCGCTGTCTCTTTAAGAAAGCTCTCAGGGTCAGGAGCCTGAACTAGGCTTGTTCAGACACCAGCAGCTCCAGCCCCAGAGAGGCAGCAGCACACGCAGATTCCCCCTGTCCCGTCACCCCAGCTCAGTGGAAATTGGGTACCCAGGTGGTGGGAAAGGGGACACCCTGCCATCAATCAGCACCTCCCCCCCGCAGAGCAGTCAGGAGGATGCACCCCAGGAGTGGACAGGGGCGACTCCGGGGATGAACGGAGAGTGGGGGAACAGGAACAGCAGCAGCTGCACATGTAGAGCAGGGCGGAGGAGGGGCCCTTCTGCTCCGGAGCAGTCACCTGGCTCTGACGCTGGTTGTCCAATTGCCCCCTGCAGCTTGGGGGTCTCCCACTCCCCCACGCAGCTGCTTATCTGCTTCCCATGCCGCTTTCATCAGCCCAGCAAGCCTCTCAGCAGCAGGTCAGGTGGGAATCCAAACCCTGCGCCTGGCACCCCCTTGGGTGGGGAACCCGTACGGCCCACCCTAAGGGCCGGTCCTGGGTAGGGAGCAGAATTGATCCCTTCCACTGTCTCCTATGGGGAAGAGTTTGGGGGAATTCAGTCCCCGATTTTTATTTTCTGTCTCTCCAGCACTTACTTGGGTTTGTTCTCTGCCTTTCCATCCCCAATTCTGAGATTTCTCCTCTCTTCTAGCAGGTGATGGGGTGGTGAGGGAGCGCGAGGAGCAGAATCCTCACCAGGAAGATGCTGAGCTAGCCCGAAGCGCATGGGGCATTACTGCGAAGATCCAAAGGGAATGTGTCCAGCCCCCGTGAGCAGGGAAAAGCTGGTGAAAGTTACCACAGACCAGAGAGAGAGCAGGGAAACCACTCGGAGGAGAGAGTGAATGAACCCATTAATTGTCAGGGAACTCACAGGGACCTCAAGGAAACTACATCCCAGGAGAAAATCCTCAGGGAAAAGAGAGAGAATACATGCAGTAAGTGTGGGGAAAAACTTCAGTTGCTGCTCAGCCCTTATTCAACATGAGATAATCCACATGAAAGAGAGACCCTACGAATGCTGTGAGTGTGGGAAAAGCTTCAATCGTATGTCAGCCCTTATTAGACCTTAGCGAATACCACACAGGAGAGAGACCCTATGAATGCAGTGAGTGCAGGAAAAGCTTCACTCGCAGCTCAAACCTTACTAAGCATCTGAGGATCCACATGGGAGAGCAAGCCTATGAATGCTGTAAGTGCGTGAAAAGCTTCACTCAGAGATTAACCCTTATCTCTCATCAGAGCATCCAGACAGGAGAGCGACCCTGTGAATACAGTGAGTGCGGGAAAAGCTTCATCAGTGGGGAGGAGGCAGCAGCAGGGGCAGGCAGGTGTCGGAGAAAAACTCAGTTCTCGCTTTTTGTTTGGGTGCAGCAAAATCAAATACTTTATTCTTTCTCTAGTAATTACAATAGAGGGAGGTAGTGTCCTAGGAAACAGGGTTTGCCCCTTGTCCCGGACAGGTCTCTCTCAATTGGTAAACAATTACAACAAGCATTTATACCTTTGTTACAGACAATAGCTAGCAATAATGGAGACAGTAAAAAAGAAACAATTGCATTTGTTTATACAAAAGCCTTTCTGCTATCTTATTTGTCTCACTACTAGAAAAAGCAAGCCTGCATATTTGGTTATCATTGCAAGGTCATAATAAACTTTTTACACAGTTCGTTCGTCTGTCTCACGTTATCTTGCTTCTACAAATCTCACGTCATTAGGGTCACAGCTAGCCAAACTCATGCTAACTAACTGACATGCATTAAGATCCCTTCAAATCCTTGTTAATTATTTCCCTGCTTCCACACAGGTGACTGGCCGTTGGGGGGAGATTGTTAAATGAACAGTGGAGAATTAGAGAGAAAATGGGGCAAAATCTCGAAAAGGAGACTAGAGAAAGTGTCAATGATTGCTCCATCAGCACCAACCCTTCATGGAGGTGTTGCTGCTTTTACACCTGAGAGGAGAATTCCTGTCTCTGACTCCTCCCCACGGGGCCATTGGTAGGAGGTGGTGACCCAGTGAAGCTGACTTGAGGCTGATGCGAGGTGAGCAAAGCCAGACCAGCCTCCCAGCCAGACCCAGTATGGGGTTGGACGCCGGTACAACAGGTGGGCCTGGGTTCCCCTACATCAGTGGTTCACAACCAGGGGTACACAGAGGTATTCCGGGGGGGTCTATCAGCTAGTCTAGATATTTCCCTAGTTTTACAACAAGCTACAGAAAAAGCACTAGCAACGACAGTCCAAACTAAATTTCCATACAGGCACTGACTTGTACTCACTGCTCTATACACCATGCACTGAAAGGTGCTGCAGTGTTTACAATTTCCTTGGATTTTATTTTTGTACATTCTCTGGTAAAGCCATAAAGAAGATACTCACAAGCCAACCTCAGTCACAGGGCGCTGGGACACGCTGGTGTTTCTAGCTCAGAAACTCGGGAGCGCACGTGACCCTCTGCCTTACACCTGCCCCTTGTACTCACCCCCTTTGCCAGGAAGACCAAATATGTGTGACCCCCCTCCCATATCCATCAGCAGGGTGGGGGTCTTCCTGGCTTGCTGGGGCCATTTTTGCTCCCTTTGGAGCCCCTGGCACTGGCAGAGAGGATGCAGGACACAGGGCGGGGGGAACCGGTCGGACCTGGAGAGTGTGTGGCATTCCTAGGGGTGCTGCACCGAGCCCCCTGGGAGCAGTAGGGCCAGAGACCCCAGGGCCTGAGGCTTCCCCTGTCCAGTGAGCAGCCCCTGCCCATGGTCCATGGCACCACTGGTGCCACGAGAGTTCACGTTAGAAGTGGGAAGGCGCCAGGAGGCTCCAGGCAGGGCCGCTGCTCGGGGGGACAGGTCTAGAAAAGGTGCCGTCTGGGGGAGGGGTGCAGGGCCGGGGAGTCTCTGTGGGGGGAGGGGATGAGAGGCGGGGGGGCAGGCTGACCCCCAAAACCCTCCCTTACCTGAGCTGGCGAGGGCAGAAGTGCCCCCCCCGGCACAGGCTGGGAGATGTAGTTCCTGACTCTTCTGAGAGCAGAAATGATGTTGGATGGGGGAGGAGGAGCCAGACCGTGAACGCGTGCTGGGCACTGCGGCTCTGCCTGGCTCGTATGGGGCTATTGGAGCCCTCCCGTGGCTGGAGAAGAGTTTTGTGTCACTTGAGGGTTTGTCTCTGACTCACCCACAGAGGCTGGTGCAGGGACAGATATGACCATGCCCCACCGTGTCTCCTGGCTCTGCATTTCCCAGAGCACCTGGCATGTGAACCCCCCTGGCTTTAGGCTCAGGCAGCCCTGGGGCTGGAAACCAGGGGGGGCAGGAAACA